>NW_026783262.1:0-36732 GCF_949774975.1 Lagenorhynchus albirostris
TTATAGGTGTTACCTAAAAATTGATACCAGTGAAGATATTTCCACAGAGAAATGTAATCACAGATTCATTAAGCAAACTTACGGTTCACCAAACGGAAAGGTGTGAGGATTGCATACATTAGGATGTTGGGGTTAACAGAGATATGCAAACACACGTGAAATGTATCATCACCAAAGACCTACGGCATACCAAGAGGAGACTACTCAACATTGGGTCATAACCTACATGGGAAAAGGATCCGAAGAAGACTAGATACATGTATGTGTGTGAAAGAATCACATCTTGCACACGCCTAGAGCAAACAAAACACTGTAATCAAATTTTCTCTGATACAAAATAAAAATTAAATTAAAACAAAACGAACAGCAAGGAATGAGACATAAACCTAAGGGGCTTCTTCCCGGCACATTCCGTTCTAATTTACAAGCTACAACACAACTTCCGTTATGGCTCTGCTGCCCTAGTAACCAGATTTGGTAAGGAGAAGTGCTGCCGCCTTCTGGCCGTTTCACCCAACAGCGCTAATGGTCACTTAATATTCAAACTAATTGCAGGCCTGTAAATGACACCCTGCCATCTAAAAAAACATCCTGGGGGCGTAAATCGACCAGAAAATTCAAACGACGTCCACATTTCAAGAAGACATCTCAAGAGGCATATTTTATGCACGTTGTGTCTTTTCTTTCTTTTTTTCTTCAAAATAAAAGGGAATTGAACAATGCTCAACATCAGCAATTAATAAAGCCATGAAACTCCAACCTACATAAATGTTCACCTCACAGCCGTCAGAATGACCTTCAGCAAAAAGTCTACAAAGAATAAATGCTGAAGGGGTTTCAGAGAACTGTGTACCCTCTAGCTGCCGGGGGGATGTCAACTTGTAGCAGCCAGTAGTGAGAACATAACGGAAGTGCGTTTAAGGGTAAAAATTGAGCTACCGTGTGATCTGGTAGGTCCTCTGATGCGCCGCCTATCACCTGAGCAGAGCAGAATGGAAAAGACACAGGCTGGCAATCCTGCCCTGCAGGAACCTTTAACATAGCCAACACTTGGAAGAACCCGATAAAGGTCCATCAGCAGAAAAATGCACAAAGAGGAAGTGGTCCACGTAAACAATGGAGTATTAGCTATGGAAAACGATGAAACAGTGCCCTTTGCACCACGATAGAAGGACGTAGAGACAACCACCCAACTTGAAGAAAGAAACCGAAAGACAGATATACTATGACGTCACTCATAGGTGTTATCTAAAAAGTGATACTCATGAACTTATTTCCAAGAGAAGGAAAAGCACGGATTGAGGAAACAAAATGATCTTTAACGAAATGGAAAGGTGTAAGGAATGGGTGAATTAGGATACGGGGGTTAACAGACATGTACTGATACATATGACATATATAATCACAAAATCCTATGGGATACCAACAGAGGTCTACTCAACACGGTATAATAACCTTTCCTTTGGAAAGGATCCAAAGATGAACAGACGGATACGTTGATATGATGAACCAGATTCTGTACGCCTAGCAGAAACTGCATGATATATCAGATTTGCTCTGATAATTAATAAAAATTAAATTAAAAAAAAAACGAACACGAAGTAGGAGATATAATCTCTTGGGGGTCTGCCCTCGCCCTGGCACATTCCACTCTAATTTGCAGCCCACTAACAGGATTTCCAGGAAGGCTCTGCTGCCCAAAAACCCAGAGTTGGAAATGGAGGAATGCTTCCGCCTTGTGGCCGTTTCCCGCAAGAGCGGCTTTCAGCCCACAGCTAACGGTCCCTTAACATTCACAAGGACTCAGGGCTGTAGAGGACACCTGCCCTCAAAACATGTCCTGAGGTAGGGAATGGCCAGAAAATCCAAAACAGGCAAAATGTTCAGGAAGATAACGTGAAGAGGTAAGTTTTACTCACTCTCTTTAAAAGGAAAAGGAAAATGGATAAAAGCTCAACATCAGGATATATTAGACTCATGCAAATCTAATCTACAAAAAGGTTTCAACTCACACCAGTCGACTGACCATCATCAAAAAGTCTTCAAACAGTAAGTGCTGAAGGGGTTTTAGAGAACTGTGTACCCTCTGGCTGCTGGTGAGATGTAAAGTGGTAACAGCCAATAATGAGAACAGAAAGGAGCTGCGTTTAAAAGTAAAAACGGAGCTCCCATTCGACGCAGCAGGCCCACCGCTGGGCCTCTCACCCGACAAGACCAGAATCCAGAGGACACAGGCTGCAAAAGCTGCACTGCGGCCTTATTCACAATAGCCAAGACATGGAGGCAACCTAGATGTCCATCAACAGATGAATGGATAAGGAAGAAGTGGTCCATGTACACAATGGACTACTAGCCATGTAAAACAATGAAACACTGCACTTTGAGGCACCATAGATGAGCCTAGGGAGAATCACAGAACATGAGGTAAATTGGAAAGCAAAAGACAGATATCCTATCATATCACTTATAGGTGTTACCTAACTACTGACAAAAATGGACATATTTCCACCGACAAAGACACACAGAGACTTTAAAAAACAAACTGTGTATCTAAGAGGAAAGGTGGTAGCAACGGATGAATTAAGATTAGATTTACCATACCTATAGAAATACAGATTAAGTACATATATCAAAAAGACGGAGCACATAGCAAGGCAGGTCTTCGGAACACTCTGTCACCTTTTACATGGGAAAAGGATCTGCACGTGAATAGATATATATGATGCACAAATGAACCAGACTGTGTACACCTAGGACAAACTGTATCCTGATCATTACCCCGATTAAAACAACGAACAGGAAGTAACGAGACACAGACTTCAGGGGTTTTGCCGGGCACATTCCATTCTAATTTACAACCTGGGAACACGACCTCCAGAAAGGCTGTGCTGCCCTAGGAACCAGATTTGGGAATGGAGAAATGCTGCCGCCTTGTGGCCGTTTCCCACAACAGCAGCTTTAAACCCAGGGCTAATGGTCACTAAATATTCACCAAACTTGCAGGTCTGTAAATTACACCTGGCCTCCAAAAGAATCCTGGGGTCAAAAATCGACCAAAAATTCAAAAGAGGGCAACCTTCCAAGAAGACAATTTCAAGAGGTACATTGTTCTCACACTTTTTTCTCTGTTTTTCCTAAAGAAAAGAGGAAGGTGTGGAAAGATGCTGAACATTAGGGATTATTAAAGACATACAAATCCAAATTACAGAAACCTATCAGCTCACACCAGTCAGAAAGGCCACAAGCAAACATTCTGCAAACAATAGATGCTGAAGGGGTTGTGGAGAAATGCATACCCTTGGTGCTAATTGGGATGTGGTAAGAGCCGCTAATGAAAAAACACAATGGAGGTGCTTTGAAAAGGGAAACATTGAGCTAGCAGTCAATCAGTCACACCCACTGCCGGGCCTACCCCCTGAGAAAATGAGAATCAAAAAGTCACAGGCTGGCAATCCTGCGCTCCAGCAATACTTACCGTAGCCAACACTTGGAAGCAACGAAAACGTCCATCAACAGAGGAATGCACCCAGAAGAAGCCGTCCATGTACGCAACGGAATGTGACTCCACTAAAAAATATAAATTAAATTAAAACATCAAACGTAAGTAAGGACACAAGGTTTGGGGCGTTTATCAGGGCACACTGCACTCTAATTTGTATCTGAGGAGCACCACTGGCAGGAAGGTCTGCTTCCCTAGGTACCAGGGTGGGGAACGTAGAAATACTGCGGCCCTCTAGCCGATACCTGCAACAGCAGCTTCGAAATCTCTGCTAATGGTCACTTCATATGCACAAGTACCGCAGGGCTGCAAAGGAAACCTGCCCTCAAAATGTCCTGACGCGGGTGAAGGCCAAAACATTTCAAAATGTGGCACGTATTTCAAGAGAACAATCTGAAGACGTAAGCTGTAATAACGGTTTGAAAAATAAAAGGACGTGCCCGAAAGCTCCATTTCAAGGGATTATGAGACACATGCGGATCCAACCACAAAGAGGTATCAGCTCACCCCGCTAAGAATAACCATCAGCAAAGAAACTACAAACGCTCAGTGCTGAAGAGGTTGTGGAGAAATGCATACCCTCAATTTGAAGTGGGACGTAACCTGGTAAGAGCCACCAATGGGAAGAGAATGGATGTGTCTTTAAAAGGTAAACCCTGAGCTACTATATGATCCATCAGGCCCACTCCTCGGCCTGTAACCTAAGAAGACAGAATTGGAAAGACACAGGCAGGAAATATGCCCTGCAGCAGGATGACAATAGCCAAGACACGGACTCAGCCAAAAAGTCCACCAAGAGATGAGTGGACAGAGAAGAAGTGGTACGTGTACAGATGGAATATTAGCCAAGGAAAAAAATGAAACAATGACATTTGCAGCACGGTAGATGAGTCTAGAGGTAATCATGCAACTGGTAGCAAGTGAGAAAGCGAAAGACACATATCCTATCGTATCCCTTATAGGTGTTACCTAAAAATTGATACCAGTGAAGATATTTCCACAGAGAAATGTAATCACAGATTCATTAAGCAAACTTACGGTTCACCAAACGGAAAGGTGTGAGGATTGGATACATTAGGATGTTGGGGTTAACAGAGATATGCAAACACACGTGAAACGTATCATCACCAAAGACCTACGGCATACCAAGAGGAGACTACTCAACATTGGGTCATAACCTACATGGGAAAAGGATCCGAAGAAGACTAGATACATGTATGTGTGTGAAAGAATCACATCTTGCACACGCCTAGAGCAAACAAAACACTGTAATCAAATTTTCTCTGATACAAAATAAAAATTAAATTAAAACAAAACGAACAGCAAGGAATGAGACATAAACCTAAGGGGCTTCTTCCCGGCACATTCCGTTCTAATTTACAAGCTACAACACAACTTCCGTTATGGCTCTGCTGCCCTAGTAACCAGATTTGGTAAGGAGAAGTGCTGCCGCCTTCTGGCCGTTTCACCCAACAGCGCTAATGGTCACTTAATATTCAAACTAATTGCAGGCCTGTAAATGACACCCTGCCATCTAAAAAAACATCCTGGGGGCGTAAATCGACCAGAAAATTCAAACGACGTCCACATTTCAAGAAGACATCTCAAGAGGCATATTTTATGCACGTTGTGTCTTTTCTTTCTTTTTTTCTTCAAAATAAAAGGGAATTGAACAATGCTCAACATCAGCAATTAATAAAGCCATGAAACTCCAACCTACATAAATGTTCACCTCACAGCCGTCAGAATGACCTTCAGCAGAAAGTCTACAAAGAATAAATGCTGAAGGGGTTTCAGAGAACTGTGTACCCTCTAGCTGCCGGGGGGACGTCAACTTGTAGCAGCCAGTAGTGAGAACATAACGGAAGTGCGTTTAAGGGTAAAAATTGAGCTACCGTGTGATCTGGTAGGTCCTCTGATGCGCCGCCTATCACCTGAGCAGAGCAGAATGGAAAAGACACAGGCTGGCAATCCTGCCCTGCAGGAACCTTTAACATAGCCAACACTTGGAAGAACCCGATAAAGGTCCATCAGCAGAAAAATGCACAAAGAGGAAGTGGTCCACGTAAACAATGGAGTATTAGCTATGGAAAACGATGAAACAGTGCCCTTTGCACCACGATAGAAGGACGTAGAGACAACCACCCAACTTGAAGAAAGAAACCGAAAGACAGATATACTATGACGTCACTCATAGGTGTTATCTAAAAAGTGATACTCATGAACTTATTTCCAAGAGAAGGAAAAGCACGGATTGAGGAAACAAAATGATCTTTAACGAAATGGAAAGGTGTAAGGAATGGGTGAATTAGGATACGGGGGTTAACAGACATGTACTGATACATATGACATATATAATCACAAAATCCTATGGGATACCAACAGAGGTCTACTCAACACGGTATAATAACCTTTCCTTTGGAAAGGATCCAAAGATGAACAGACGGATACGTTGATATGATGAACCAGATTCTGTACACCTAGCAGAAACTGCATGATATATCAGATTTGCTCTGATAATTAATAAAAATTAAATTAAAAAAAAAAACAAACACGAAGTAGGAGATATAATCTCTTGGGGGTCTGCCCTCGCCCTGGCACATTCCACTCTAATTTGCAGCCCACTAACAGGATTTCCAGGAAGGCTCTGCTGCCCAAAAACCCAGAGTTGGAAATGGAGAAATGCTTCCGCCTTGTGGCCGTTTCCCGCAAGAGCGGCTTTCAGCCCACAGCTAACGGTCCCTTAACATTCACAAGGACTCAGGGCTGTAGAGGACACCTGCCCTCAAAACATGTCCTGAGGTAGGGAATGGCCAGAAAATCCAAAACAGGCAAAATGTTCAGGAAGATAACGTGAAGAGGTAAGTTTTACTCACTCTCTTTAAAAGGAAAAGGAAAATGGATAAAAGCTCAACATCAGGATATATTAGACTCATGCAAATCTAATCTACAAAAAGGTTTCAACTCACACCAGTCGACTGACCATCATCAAAAAGTCTTCAAACAGTAAGTGCTGAAGGGGTTTTAGAGAACTGTGTACCCTCTGGCTGCTGGTGAGATGTAAAGTGGTAACAGCCAATAATGAGAACAGAAAGGAGCTGCGTTTAAAAGTAAAAACGGAGCTCCCATTCGACGCAGCAGGCCCACCGCTGGGCCTCTCACCCGACAAGACCAGAATCCAGAGGACACAGGCTGCAAAAGCTGCACTGCGGCCTTATTCACAATAGCCAAGACATGGAGGCAACCTAGATGTCCATCAACAGATGAATGGATAAGGAAGAAGTGGTCCATGTACACAATGGACTACTAGCCATGTAAAACAATGAAACACTGCACTTTGAGGCACCATAGATGAGCCTAGGGAGAATCACAGAACATGAGGTAAATTGGAAAGCAAAAGACAGATATCCTATCATATCACTTATAGGTGTTACCTAACTACTGACAAAAATGGACATATTTCCACCGACAAAGACACACAGAGACTTTAAAAAACAAACTGTGTATCTAAGAGGAAAGGTGGTAGCAACGGATGAATTAAGATTAGATTTACCATACCTATAGAAATACAGATTAAGTACATATATCAAAAAGACGGAGCACATAGCAAGGCAGGTCTTCGGAACACTCTGTCATCTTTTACATGGGAAAAGGATCTGCACGTGAATAGATATATATGATGCACAAATGAACCAGACTGTGTACACCTAGGACAAACTGTATCCTGATCATTACCCCGATTAAAACAACGAACAGGAAGTAACGAGACACAGACTTCAGGGGTTTTGCCGGGCACATTCCATTCTAATTTACAACCTGGGAACACGACCTCCAGAAAGGCTGTGCTGCCCTAGGAACCAGATTTGGGAATGGAGAAATGCTGCCGCCTTGTGGCCGTTTCCCACAACAGCAGCTTTAAACCCAGGGCTAATGGTCACTAAATATTCACCAAACTTGCAGGTCTGTAAATTACACCTGGCCTCCAAAAGAATCCTGGGGTCAAAAATCGACCAAAAATTCAAAAGAGGGCAACCTTCCAAGAAGACAATTTCAAGAGGTACATTGTTCTCACACTTTTTTCTTTGTTTTTCCTAAAGAAAAGAGGAAGGTGTGGAAAGATGCTGAACATTAGGGATTATTAAAGACATACAAATCCAAATTACAGAAACCTATCAGCTCACACCAGTCAGAAAGGCCACAAGCAAACATTCTGCAAACAATAGATGCTGAAGGGGTTGTGGAGAAATGCATACCCTTGGTGCTAATTGGGATGTGGTAAGAGCCGCTAATGAAAAAACACAATGGAGGTGCTTTGAAAAGGGAAACATTGAGCTAGCAGTCAATCAGTCACACCCACTGCCGGGCCTACCCCCTGAGAAAATGAGAATCAAAAAGTCACAGGCTGGCAATCCTGCGCTCCAGCAATACTTACCGTAGCCAACACTTGGAAGCAACGAAAACGTCCATCAACAGAGGAATGCACCCAGAAGAAGCCGTCCATGTACGCAACGGAATGTGACTCCACTAAAAAATATAAATTAAATTAAAACATCAAACGTAAGTAAGGACACAAGGTTTGGGGCGTTTATCAGGGCACACTGCACTCTAATTTGTATCTGAGGAGCACCACTGGCAGGAAGGTCTGCTTCCCTAGGTACCAGGGTGGGGAACGTAGAAATACTGCGGCCCTCTAGCCGATACCTGCAACAGCAGCTTCGAAATCTCTGCTAATGGTCACTTCATATGCACAAGTACCGCAGGGCTGCAAAGGAAACCTGCCCTCAAAATGTCCTGACGCAGGTGAAGGCCAAAACATTTCAAAATGTGGCACGTATTTCAAGAGAACAATCTGAAGACGTAAGCTGTAATAACGGTTTGAAAAATAAAAGGACGTGCCCGAAAGCTCCATTTCAAGGGATTATGAGACACATGCGGATCCAACCACAAAGAGGTATCAGCTCACCCCGCTAAGAATAACCATCAGCAAAGAAACTACAAACGCTCAGTGCTGAAGAGGTTGTGGAGAAATGCATACCCTCAATTTGAAGTGGGACGTAACCTGGTAAGAGCCACCAATGGGAAGAGAATGGATGTGTCTTTAAAAGGTAAACCCTGAGCTACTATATGATCCATCAGGCCCACTCCTCGGCCTGTAACCTAAGAAGACAGAATTGGAAAGACACAGGCAGGAAATATGCCCTGCAGCAGGATGACAATAGCCAAGACACGGACTCAGCCAAAAAGTCCACCAAGAGATGAGTGGACAGAGAAGAAGTGGTACGTGTACAGATGGAATATTAGCCAAGGAAAAAAATGAAACAATGACATTTGCAGCACGGTAGATGAGTCTAGAGGTAATCATGCAACTGGTAGCAAGTGAGAAAGCGAAAGACACATATCCTATCGTATCCCTTATAGGTGTTACCTAAAAATTGATACCAGTGAAGATATTTCCACAGAGAAATGTAATCACAGATTCATTAAGCAAACTTACGGTTCACCAAACGGAAAGGTGTGAGGATTGGATACATTAGGATGTTGGGGTTAACAGAGATATGCAAACACACGTGAAATGTATCATCACCAAAGACCTACGGCATACCAAGAGGAGACTACTCAACATTGGGTCATAACCTACATGGGAAAAGGATCCGAAGAAGACTAGATACATGTATGTGTGTGAAAGAATCACATCTTGCACACGCCTAGAGCAAACAAAACATTGTAATCAAATTTTCTCTGATACAAAATAAAAATTAAATTAAAACAAAACGAACAGCAAGGAATGAGACATAAACCTAAGGGGCTTCTTCCCGGCACATTCCGTTCTAATTTACAAGCTACAACACAACTTCCGTTATGGCTCTGCTGCCCTAGTAACCAGATTTGGTAAGGAGAAGTGCTGCCGCCTTCTGGCCGTTTCACCCAACAGCGCTAATGGTCACTTAATATTCAAACTAATTGCAGGCCTGTAAATGACACCCTGCCATCTAAAAAAACATCCTGGGGGCGTAAATCGACCAGAAAATTCAAACGACGTCCACATTTCAAGAAGACATCTCAAGAGGCATATTTTATGCACGTTGTGTCTTTTCTTTCTTTTTTTCTTCAAAATAAAAGGGAATTGAACAATGCTCAACATCAGCAATTAATAAAGCCATGAAACTCCAACCTACATAAATGTTCACCTCACAGCCGTCAGAATGACCTTCAGCAAAAAGTCTACAAAGAATAAATGCTGAAGGGGTTTCAGAGAACTGTGTACCCTCTAGCTGCCGGGGGGACGTCAACTTGTAGCAGCCAGTAGTGAGAACATAACGGAAGTGCGTTTAAGGGTAAAAATTGAGCTACCGTGTGATCTGGTAGGTCCTCTGATGCGCCGCCTATCACCTGAGCAGAGCAGAATGGAAAAGACACAGGCTGGCAATCCTGCCCTGCAGGAACCTTTAACATAGCCAACACTTGGAAGAACCCGATAAAGGTCCATCAGCAGAAAAATGCACAAAGAGGAAGTGGTCCACGTAAACAATGGAGTATTAGCTATGGAAAACGATGAAACAGTGCCCTTTGCACCACGATAGAAGGACGTAGAGACAGACAACCACCCAACTTGAAGAAAGAAACCGAAAGACAGATATACTATGACGTCACTCATAGGTGTTATCTAAAAAGTGATACTCATGAACTTATTTCCAAGAGAAGGAAAAGCACGGATTGAGGAAACAAAATGATCTTTAACGAAATGGAAAGGTGTAAGGAATGGGTGAATTAGGATACGGGGGTTAACAGACATGTACTGATACATATGACATATATAATCACAAAATCCTATGGGATACCAACAGAGGTCTACTCAACACGGTATAATAACCTTTCCTTTGGGAAGGATCCAAAGATGAACAGACGGATACGTTGATATGATGAACCAGATTCTGTACGCCTAGCAGAAACTGCATGATATATCAGATTTGCTCTGATAATTAATAAAAATTAAATTAAAAAAAAAACGAACACGAAGTAGGAGATATAATCTCTTGGGGGTCTGCCCTCGCCCTGGCACATTCCACTCTAATTTGCAGCCCACTAACAGGATTTCCAGGAAGGCTCTGCTGCCCAAAAACCCAGAGTTGGAAATGGAGGAATGCTTCCGCCTTGTGGCCGTTTCCCGCAAGAGCGGCTTTCAGCCCACAGCTAACGGTCCCTTAACATTCACAAGGACTCAGGGCTGTAGAGGACACCTGCCCTCAAAACATGTCCTGAGGTAGGGAATGGCCAGAAAATCCAAAACAGGCAAAATGTTCAGGAAGATAACGTGAAGAGGTAAGTTTTACTCACTCTCTTTAAAAGGAAAAGGAAAATGGATAAAAGCTCAACATCAGGATATATTAGACTCATGCAAATCTAATCTACAAAAAGGTTTCAACTCACACCAGTCGACTGACCATCATCAAAAAGTCTTCAAACAGTAAGTGCTGAAGGGGTTTTAGAGAACTGTGTACCCTCTGGCTGCTGGTGAGATGTAAAGTGGTAACAGCCAATAATGAGAACAGAAAGGAGCTGCGTTTAAAAGTAAAAACGGAGCTCCCATTCGACGCAGCAGGCCCACCGCTGGGCCTCTCACCCGACAAGACCAGAATCCAGAGGACACAGGCTGCAAAAGCTGCACTGCGGCCTTATTCACAATAGCCAAGACATGGAGGCAACCTAGATGTCCATCAACAGATGAATGGATAAGGAAGAAGTGGTCCATGTACACAATGGACTACTAGCCATGTAAAACAATGAAACACTGCACTTTGAGGCACCATAGATGAGCCTAGGGAGAATCACAGAACATGAGGTAAATTGGAAAGCAAAAGACAGATATCCTATCATATCACTTATAGGTGTTACCTAACTACTGACAAAAATGGACATATTTCCACCGACAAAGACACACAGAGACTTTAAAAAACAAACTGTGTATCTAAGAGGAAAGGTGGTAGCAACGGATGAATTAAGATTAGATTTACCATACCTATAGAAATACAGATTAAGTACATATATCAAAAAGACGGAGCACATAGCAAGGCAGGTCTTCGGAACACTCTGTCATCTTTTACATGGGAAAAGGATCTGCACGTGAATAGATATATATGATGCACAAATGAACCAGACTGTGTACACCTAGGACAAACTGTATCCTGATCATTACCCCGATTAAAACAACGAACAGGAAGTAACGAGACACAGACTTCAGGGGTTTTGCCGGGCACATTCCATTCTAATTTACAACCTGGGAACACGACCTCCAGAAAGGCTGTGCTGCCCTAGGAACCAGATTTGGGAATGGAGAAATGCTGCCGCCTTGTGGCCGTTTCCCACAACAGCAGCTTTAAATCCAGGGCTAATGGTCACTAAATATTCACCAAACTTGCAGGTCTGTAAATTACACCTGGCCTCCAAAAGAATCCTGGGGTCAAAAATCGACCAAAAATTCAAAAGAGGGCAACCTTCCAAGAAGACAATTTCAAGAGGTACATTGTTCTCACACTTTTTTCTTTGTTTTTCCTAAAGAAAAGAGGAAGGTGTGGAAAGATGCTGAACATTAGGGATTATTAAAGACATACAAATCCAAATTACAGAAACCTATCAGCTCACACCAGTCAGAAAGGCCACAAGCAAACATTCTGCAAACAATAGATGCTGAAGGGGTTGTGGAGAAATGCATACCCTTGGTGCTAATTGGGATGTGGTAAGAGCCGCTAATGAAAAAACACAATGGAGGTGCTTTGAAAAGGGAAACATTGAGCTAGCAGTCAATCAGTCACACCCACTGCCGGGCCTACCCCCTGAGAAAATGAGAATCAAAAAGTCACAGGCTGGCAATCCTGCGCTCCAGCAATACTTACCGTAGCCAACACTTGGAAGCAACGAAAACGTCCATCAACAGAGGAATGCACCCAGAAGAAGCCGTCCATGTACGCAACGGAATGTGACTCCACTAAAAAATATAAATTAAATTAAAACATCAAACGTAAGTAAGGACACAAGGTTTGGGGCGTTTATCAGGGCACACTGCACTCTAATTTGTATCTGAGGAGCACCACTGGCAGGAAGGTCTGCTTCCCTAGGTACCAGGGTGGGGAACGTAGAAATACTGCGGCCCTCTAGCCGATACCTGCAACAGCAGCTTCGAAATCTCTGCTAATGGTCACTTCATATGCACAAGTACCGCAGGGCTGCAAAGGAAACCTGCCCTCAAAATGTCCTGACGCAGGTGAAGGCCAAAACATTTCAAAATGTGGCACGTATTTCAAGAGAACAATCTGAAGACGTAAGCTGTAATAACGGTTTGAAAAATAAAAGGACGTGCCCGAAAGCTCCATTTCAAGGGATTATGAGACACATGCGGATCCAACCACAAAGAGGTATCAGCTCACCCCGCTAAGAATAACCATCAGCAAAGAAACTACAAACGCTCAGTGCTGAAGAGGTTGTGGAGAAATGCATACCCTCAATTTGAAGTGGGACGTAACCTGGTAAGAGCCACCAATGGGAAGAGAATGGATGTGTCTTTAAAAGGTAAACCCTGAGCTACTATATGATCCATCAGGCCCACTCCTCGGCCTGTAACCTAAGAAGACAGAATTGGAAAGACACAGGCAGGAAATATGCCCTGCAGCAGGATGACAATAGCCAAGACACGGACTCAGCCAAAAAGTCCACCAAGAGATGAGTGGACAGAGAAGAAGTGGTACGTGTACAGATGGAATATTAGCCAAGGAAAAAAATGAAACAATGACATTTGCAGCACGGTAGATGAGTCTAGAGGTAATCATGCAACTGGTAGCAAGTGAGAAAGCGAAAGACACATATCCTATCGTATCCCTTATAGGTGTTACCTAAAAATTGATACCAGTGAAGATATTTCCACAGAGAAATGTAATCACAGATTCATTAAGCAAACTTACGGTTCACCAAACGGAAAGGTGTGAGGATTGCATACATTAGGATGTTGGGGTTAACAGAGATATGCAAACACACGTGAAATGTATCATCACCAAAGACCTACGGCATACCAAGAGGAGACTACTCAACATTGGGTCATAACCTACATGGGAAAAGGATCCGAAGAAGACTAGATACATGTATGTGTGTGAAAGAATCACATCTTGCACACGCCTAGAGCAAACAAAACACTGTAATCAAATTTTCTCTGATACAAAATAAAAATTAAATTAAAACAAAACGAACAGCAAGGAATGAGACATAAACCTAAGGGGCTTCTTCCCGGCACATTCCGTTCTAATTTACAAGCTACAACACAACTTCCGTTATGGCTCTGCTGCCCTAGTAACCAGATTTGGTAAGGAGAAGTGCTGCCGCCTTCTGGCCGTTTCACCCAACAGCACTAATGGTCACTTAATATTCAAACTAATTGCAGGCCTGTAAATGACACCCTGCCATCTAAAAAAACATCCTGGGGGCGTAAATCGACCAGAAAATTCAAACGACGTCAACATTTCAAGAAGACATCTCAAGAGGCATATTTTATGCACGTTGTGTCTTTTCTTTCTTTTTTTCTTCAAAATAAAAGGGAATTGAACAATGCTCAACATCAGCAATTAATAAAGCCATGAAACTCCAACCTACATAAATGTTCACCTCACAGCCGTCAGAATGACCTTCAGCAAAAAGTCTACAAAGAATAAATGCTGAAGGGGTTTCAGAGAACTGTGTACCCTCTAGCTGCCGGGGGGACGTCAACTTGTAGCAGCCAGTAGTGAGAACATAACGGAAGTGCGTTTAAGGGTAAAAATTGAGCTACCGTGTGATCTGGTAGGTCCTCTGATGCGCCGCCTATCACCTGAGCAGAGCAGAATGGAAAAGACACAGGCTGGCAATCCTGCCCTGCAGGAACCTTTAACATAGCCAACACTTGGAAGAACCCGATAAAGGTCCATCAGCAGAAAAATGCACAAAGAGGAAGTGGTCCACGTAAACAATGGAGTATTAGCTATGGAAAACGATGAAACAGTGCCCTTTGCACCACGATAGAAGGACGTAGAGACAGACAACCACCCAACTTGAAGAAAGAAACCGAAAGACAGATATACTATGACGTCACTCATAGGTGTTATCTAAAAAGTGATACTCATGAACTTATTTCCAAGAGAAGGAAAAGCACGGATTGAGGAAACAAAATGATCTTTAACGAAATGGAAAGGTGTAAGGAATGGGTGAATTAGGATACGGGGGTTAACAGACATGTACTGATACATATGACATATATAATCACAAAATCCTATGGGATACCAACAGAGGTCTACTCAACACGGTATAATAACCTTTCCTTTGGGAAGGATCCAAAGATGAACAGACGGATACGTTGATATGATGAACCAGATTCTGTACGCCTAGCAGAAACTGCATGATATATCAGATTTGCTCTGATAATTAATAAAAATTAAATTAAAAAAAAAACGAACACGAAGTAGGAGATATAATCTCTTGGGGGTCTGCCCTCGCCCTGGCACATTCCACTCTAATTTGCAGCCCACTAACAGGATTTCCAGGAAGGCTCTGCTGCCCAAAAACCCAGAGTTGGAAATGGAGGAATGCTTCCGCCTTGTGGCCGTTTCCCGCAAGAGCGGCTTTCAGCCCACAGCTAACGGTCCCTTAACATTCACAAGGACTCAGGGCTGTAGAGGACACCTGCCCTCAAAACATGTCCTGAGGTAGGGAATGGCCAGAAAATCCAAAACAGGCAAAATGTTCAGGAAGATAACGTGAAGAGGTAAGTTTTACTCACTCTCTTTAAAAGGAAAAGGAAAATGGATAAAAGCTCAACATCAGGATATATTAGACTCATGCAAATCTAATCTACAAAAAGGTTTCAACTCACACCAGTCGACTGACCATCATCAAAAAGTCTTCAAACAGTAAGTGCTGAAGGGGTTTTAGAGAACTGTGTACCCTCTGGCTGCTGGTGAGATGTAAAGTGGTAACAGCCAATAATGAGAACAGAAAGGAGCTGCGTTTAAAAGTAAAAACGGAGCTCCCATTCGACGCAGCAGGCCCACCGCTGGGCCTCTCACCCGACAAGACCAGAATCCAGAGGACACAGGCTGCAAAAGCTGCACTGCGGCCTTATTCACAATAGCCAAGACATGGAGGCAACCTAGATGTCCATCAACAGATGAATGGATAAGGAAGAAGTGGTCCATGTACACAATGGACTACTAGCCATGTAAAACAATGAAACACTGCACTTTGAGGCACCATAGATGAGCCTAGGGAGAATCACAGAAAATGAGGTAAATTGGAAAGCAAAAGACAGATATCCTATCATATCACTTATAGGTGTTACCTAACTACTGACAAAAATGGACATATTTCCACCGACAAAGACACACAGAGACTTTAAAAAACAAACTATGTGTATCTAAGAGGAAAGGTGGTAGCAACGGATGAATTAAGATTAGATTTACCATACCTATAGAAATACAGATTAATTGGGATGTGGTAAGAGCCACTAATGAAAAAACTCTGATACAAAATAAAAATTAAATTAAAACAAAACGAACAGCAAGTAATGAGACATAAACCTAAGGGGCTTCTTCCTGGCACATTCCGTTCTAATTTACAAGCTACAACACAACTTCCGTTATGGCTCTGCTGCCCTAGTAACCAGATTTGGTAAGGAGAAGTGCTGCCTACAGATTAAGTACATATATCAAAAAGACGGAGCACATAGCAAGGCAGGTCTTCGGAACACTCTGTCATCTTTTACATGGGAAAAGGATCTGCACGTGAATAGATATATATGATGCACAAATGAACCAGACTGTGTACACCTAGGACAAACTGTATCCTGATCATTACCCCGATTAAAACAACGAACAGGAAGTAACGAGACATAGACTTCAGGGGTTTTGCCTGGCACATTCCATTCTAATTTACAACCTGGGAACACGACCTCCAGAAAGGCTGTGCTGCCCTAGGAACCAGATTTGGGAATGGAGAAATGCTGCCGCCTTGTGGCCGTTTCCCACAACAGCAGCTTTAAACCCAGGGCTAATGGTCACTAAATATTCACCAAACTTGCAGGTCTGTAAATTACACCTGGCCTCCAAAAGAATCCTGGGGTCAAAAATCGACCAAAAATTCAAAAGAGGGCAACCTTCCAAGAAGACAATTTCAAGAGGTACATTGTTCTCACACTTTTTTCTCTGTTTTTCCTAAAGAAAAGAGGAAGGTGTGGAAAGATGCTGAACATTAGGGATTATTAAAGACATACAAATCCAAATTACAGAAACCTATCAGCTCACACCAGTCAGAAAGGCCACAAGCAAACATTCTGCAAACAATAGATGCTGAAGGGGTTGTGGAGAAATGCATACCCTTGGTGCTAATTGGGATGTGGTAAGAGCCGCTAATGAAAAAACACAATGGAGGTGCTTTGAAAAGGGAAACATTGAGCTAGCAGTCAATCAGTCACACCCACTGCCGGGCCTACCCCCCTGAGAAAATGAGAATCAAAAAGTCACAGGCTGGCAATCCTGCACTCCAGCAATACTTACCGTAGCCAACACTTGGAAGCAACGAAAACGTCCATCAACAGAGGAATGCACCCAGAAGAAGCCGTCCATGTACGCAACGGAATGTGACTCCACTAAAAAATATAAATTAAATTAAAACATCAAACGTAAGTAAGGACACAAGGTTTGGGGCGTTTATCAGGGCACACTGCACTCTAATTTGTATCTGAGGAGCACCACTGGCAGGAAGGTCTGCTTCCCTAGGTACCAGGGTGGGGAACGTAGAAATACTGCGGCCCTCTAGCCGATACCTGCAACAGCAGCTTCGAAATCTCTGCTAATGGTCACTTCATATGCACAAGTACCGCAGGGCTGCAAAGGAAACCTGCCCTCAAAATGTCCTGACGCAGGTGAAGGCCAAAACATTTCAAAATGTGGCACGTATTTCAAGAGAACAATCTGAAGACGTAAGCTGTAATAACGGTTTGAAAAATAAAAGGACGTGCCCGAAAGCTCCATTTCAAGGGATTATGAGACACATGCGGATCCAACCACAAAGAGGTATCAGCTCACCCCGCTAAGAATAACCATCAGCAAAGAAACTACAAACGCTCAGTGCTGAAGAGGTTGTGGAGAAATGCATACCCTCAATTTGAAGTGGGACGTAACCTGGTAAGAGCCACCAATGGGAAGAGAATGGATGTGTCTTTAAAAGGTAAACCCTGAGCTACTATATGATCCATCAGGCCCACTCCTCGGCCTGTAACCTAAGAAGACAGAATTGGAAAGACACAGGCAGGAAATATGCCCTGCAGCAGGATGACAATAGCCAAGACACGGACTCAGCCAAAAAGTCCACCAAGAGATGAGTGGACAGAGAAGAAGTGGTACGTGTACAGATGGAATATTAGCCAAGGAAAAAAATGAAACAATGACATTTGCAGCACGGTAGATGAGTCTAGAGGTAATCATGCAACTGGTAGCAAGTGAGAAAGCGAAAGACACATATCCTATCGTATCCCTTATAGGTGTTACCTAAAAATTGATACCAGTGAAGATATTTCCACAGAGAAATGTAATCACAGATTCATTAAGCAAACTTACGGTTCACCAAACGGAAAGGTGTGAGGATTGGATACATTAGGATGTTGGGGTTAACAGAGATATGCAAACACACGTGAAATGTATCATCACCAAAGACCTACGGCATACCAAGAGGAGACTACTCAACATTGGGTCATAACCTACATGGGAAAAGGATCCGAAGAAGACTAGATACATGTATGTGTGTGAAAGAATCACATCTTGCACACGCCTAGAGCAAACAAAACATTGTAATCAAATTTTCTCTGATACAAAATAAAAATTAAATTAAAACAAAACGAACAGCAAGGAATGAGACATAAACCTAAGGGGCTTCTTCCCGGCACATTCCGTTCTAATTTACAAGCTACAACACAACTTCCGTTATGGCTCTGCTGCCCTAGTAACCAGATTTGGTAAGGAGAAGTGCTGCCGCCTTCTGGCCGTTTCACCCAACAGCACTAATGGTCACTTAATATTCAAACTAATTGCAGGCCTGTAAATGACACCCTGCCATCTAAAAAAACATCCTGGGGGCGTAAATCGACCAGAAAATTCAAACGACGTCCACATTTCAAGAAGACATCTCAAGAGGCATATTTTATGCACGTTGTGTCTTTTCTTTCTTTTTTTCTTCAAAATAAAAGGGAATTGAACAATGCTCAACATCAGCAATTAATAAAGCCATGAAACTCCAACCTACATAAATGTTCACCTCACAGCCGTCAGAATGACCTTCAGCAAAAAGTCTACAAAGAATAAATGCTGAAGGGGTTTCAGAGAACTGTGTACCCTCTAGCTGCCGGGGGGACGTCAACTTGTAGCAGCCAGTAGTGAGAACATAACGGAAGTGCGTTTAAGGGTAAAAATTGAGCTACCGTGTGATCTGGTAGGTCCTCTGATGCGCCGCCTATCACCTGAGCAGAGCAGAATGGAAAAGACACAGGCTGGCAATCCTGCCCTGCAGGAACCTTTAACATAGCCAACACTTGGAAGAACCCGATAAAGGTCCATCAGCAGAAAAATGCACAAAGAGGAAGTGGTCCACGTAAACAATGGAGTATTAGCTATGGAAAACGATGAAACAGTGCCCTTTGCACCACGATAGAAGGACGTAGAGACAACCACCCAACTTGAAGAAAGAAACCGAAAGACAGATATACTATGACGTCACTCATAGGTGTTATCTAAAAAGTGATACTCATGAACTTATTTCCAAGAGAAGGAAAAGCACGGATTGAGGAAACAAAATGATCTTTAACGAAATGGAAAGGTGTAAGGAATGGGTGAATTAGGATACGGGGGTTAACAGACATGTACTGATACATATGACATATATAATCACAAAATCCTATGGGATACCAACAGAGATCTACTCAACACGGTATAATAACCTTTCCTTTGGGAAGGATCCAAAGATGAATAGACGGATACGTTGATATGATGAACCAGATTCTGTACACCTAGCAGAAACTGCATGATATATCAAATTTGCTCTGATAATTAATAAAAATTAAATTAAAAAAAAAAACGAACACGAAGTAGGAGATATAATCTCTTGGGGGTCTGCCCTCGCCCTGGCACATTCCACTCTAATTTGCAGCCCACTAACAGGATTTCCAGGAAGGCTCTGCTGCCCAAAAACCCAGAGTTGGAAATGGAGGAATGCTTCCGCCTTGTGGCCGTTTCCCGCAAGAGCGGCTTTCAGCCCACAGCTAACGGTCCCTTAACATTCACAAGGACTCAGGGCTGTAGAGGACACCTGCCCTCAAAACATGTCCTGAGGTAGGGAATGGCCAGAAAATCCAAAACAGGCAAAATGTTCAGGAAGATAACGTGAAGAGGTAAGTTTTACTCACTCTCTTTAAAAGGAAAAGGAAAATGGATAAAAGCTCAACATCAGGATATATTAGACTCATGCAAATCTAATCTACAAAAAGGTTTCAACTCACACCAGTCGACTGACCATCATCAAAAAGTCTTCAAACAGTAAGTGCTGAAGGGGTTTTAGAGAACTGTGTACCCTCTGGCTGCTGGTGAGATGTAAAGTGGTAACAGCCAATAATGAGAACAGAAAGGAGCTGCGTTTAAAAGTAAAAACGGAGCTCCCATTCGACGCAGCAGGCCCACCGCTGGGCCTCTCACCCGACAAGACCAGAATCCAGAGGACACAGGCTGCAAAAGCTGCACTGCGGCCTTATTCACAATAGCCAAGACATGGAGGCAACCTAGATGTCCATCAACAGATGAATGGATAAGGAAGAAGTGGTCCATGTACACAATGGACTACTAGCCATGTAAAACAATGAAACACTGCACTTTGAGGCACCATAGATGAGCCTAGGGAGAATCACAGAACATGAGGTAAATTGGAAAGCAAAAGACAGATATCCTATCATATCACTTATAGGTGTTACCTAACTACTGACAAAAATGGACATATTTCCACCGACAAAGACACACAGAGACTTTAAAAAACAAACTATGTGTATCTAAGAGGAAAGGTGGTAGCAACGGATGAATTAAGATTAGATTTACCATACCTATAGAAATACAGATTAATTGGGATGTGGTAAGAGCCACTAATGAAAAAACTCTGATACAAAATAAAAATTAAATTAAAACAAAACGAACAGCAAGTAATGAGACATAAACCTAAGGGGCTTCTTCCTGGCACATTCCGTTCTAATTTACAAGCTACAACACAACTTCCGTTATGGCTCTGCTGCCCTAGTAACCAGATTTGGTAAGGAGAAGTGCTGCCTACAGATTAAGTACATATATCAAAAAGACGGAGCACATAGCAAGGCAGGTCTTCGGAACACTCTGTCACCTTTTACGTGGGAAAAGGATCTGCACGTGAATAGATATATATGATGCACAAATGAACCAGACTGTGTACACCTAGGACAAACTGTATCCTGATCATTACCCCGATTAAAACAACGAACAGGAAGTAATGAGACACAGACTTCAGGGGTTTTGCCTGGCACATTCCATTCTAATTTACAACCTGGGAACACGACCTCCAGAAAGGCTGTGCTGCCCTAGGAACCAGATTTGGGAATGGAGAAATGCTGCCGCCTTGTGGCCGTTTCCCACAACAGCAGCTTTAAACCCAGGGCTAATGGTCACTAAATATTCACCAAACTTGCAGGTCTGTAAATTACACCTGGCCTCCAAAAGAATCCTGGGGTCAAAAATCGACCAAAAATTCAAAAGAGGGCAACCTTCCAAGAAGACAATTTCAAGAGGTACATTGTTCTCACACTTTTTTCTTTGTTTTTCCTAAAGAAAAGAGGAAGGTGTGGAAAGATGCTGAACATTAGGGATTATTAAAGACATACAAATCCAAATTACAGAAACCTATCAGCTCACACCAGTCAGAAAGGCCACAAGCAAACATTCTGCAAACAATAGATGCTGAAGGGGTTGTGGAGAAATGCATACCCTTGGTGCTAATTGGGATGTGGTAAGAGCCGCTAATGAAAAAACACAATGGAGGTGCTTTGAAAAGGGAAACATTGAGCTAGCAGTCAATCAGTCACACCCACTGCCGGGCCTACCCCCCTGAGAAAATGAGAATCAAAAAGTCACAGGCTGGCAATCCTGCGCTCCAGCAATACTTACCGTAGCCAACACTTGGAAGCAACGAAAACGTCCATCAACAGAGGAATGCACCCAGAAGAAGCCGTCCATGTACGCAACGGAATGTGACTCCACTAAAAAATATAAATTAAATTAAAACATCAAACGTAAGTAAGGACACAAGGTTTGGGGCGTTTATCAGGGCACACTGCACTCTAATTTGTATCTGAGGAGCACCACTGGCAGGAAGGTCTGCTTCCCTAGGTACCAGGGTGGGGAACGTAGAAATACTGCGGCCCTCTAGCCGATACCTGCAACAGCAGCTTCGAAATCTCTGCTAATGGTCACTTCATATGCACAAGTACCGCAGGGCTGCAAAGGAAACCTGCCCTCAAAATGTCCTGACGCAGGTGAAGGCCAAAACATTTCAAAATGTGGCACGTATTTCAAGAGAACAATCTGAAGACGTAAGCTGTAATAACGGTTTGAAAAATAAAAGGACGTGCCCGAAAGCTCCATTTCAAGGGATTATGAGACACATGCGGATCCAACCACAAAGAGGTATCAGCTCACCCCGCTAAGAATAACCATCAGCAAAGAAACTACAAACGCTCAGTGCTGAAGAGGTTGTGGAGAAATGCATACCCTCAATTTGAAGTGGGACGTAACCTGGTAAGAGCCACCAATGGGAAGAGAATGGATGTGTCTTTAAAAGGTAAACCCTGAGCTACTATATGATCCATCAGGCCCACTCCTCGGCCTGTAACCTAAGAAGACAGAATTGGAAAGACACAGGCAGGAAATATGCCCTGCAGCAGGATGACAATAGCCAAGACACGGACTCAGCCAAAAAGTCCACCAAGAGATGAGTGGACAGAGAAGAAGTGGTACGTGTACAGATGGAATATTAGCCAAGGAAAAAAATGAAACAATGACATTTGCAGCACGGTAGATGAGTCTAGAGGTAATCATGCAACTGGTAGCAAGTGAGAAAGCGAAAGACACATATCCTATCGTATCCCTTATAGGTGTTACCTAAAAATTGATACCAGTGAAGATATTTCCACAGAGAAATGTAATCACAGATTCATTAAGCAAACTTACGGTTCACCAAACGGAAAGGTGTGAGGATTGCATACATTAGGATGTTGGGGTTAACAGAGATATGCAAACACACGTGAAATGTATCATCACCAAAGACCTACGGCATACCAAGAGGAGACTACTCAACATTGGGTCATAACCTACATGGGAAAAGGATCCGAAGAAGACTAGATACATGTATGTGTGTGAAAGAATCACATCTTGCACACGCCTAGAGCAAACAAAACATTGTAATCAAATTTTCTCTGATACAAAATAAAAATTAAATTAAAACAAAACGAACAGCAAGGAATGAGACATAAACCTAAGGGGCTTCTTCCCGGCACATTCCGTTCTAATTTACAAGCTACAACACAACTTCCGTTATGGCTCTGCTGCCCTAGTAACCAGATTTGGTAAGGAGAAGTGCTGCCGCCTTCTGGCCGTTTCACCCAACAGCGCTAATGGTCACTTAATATTCAAACTAATTGCAGGCCTGTAAATGACACCCTGCCATCTAAAAAAACATCCTGGGGGCGTAAATCGACCAGAAAATTCAAACGACGTCCACATTTCAAGAAGACATCTCAAGAGGCATATTTTATGCACGTTGTGTCTTTTCTTTCTTTTTTTCTTCAAAATAAAAGGGAATTGAACAATGCTCAACATCAGCAATTAATAAAGCCATGAAACTCCAACCTACATAAATGTTCACCTCACAGCCGTCAGAATGACCTTCAGCAAAAAGTCTACAAAGAATAAATGCTGAAGGGGTTTCAGAGAACTGTGTACCCTCTAGCTGCCGGGGGGATGTCAACTTGTAGCAGCCAGTAGTGAGAACATAACGGAAGTGCGTTTAAGGGTAAAAATTGAGCTACCGTGTGATCTGGTAGGTCCTCTGATGCGCCGCCTATCACCTGAGCAGAGCAGAATGGAAAAGACACAGGCTGGCAATCCTGCCCTGCAGGAACCTTTAACATAGCCAACACTTGGAAGAACCCGATAAAGGTCCATCAGCAGAAAAATGCACAAAGAGGAAGTGGTCCACGTAAACAATGGAGTATTAGCTATGGAAAACGATGAAACAGTGCCCTTTGCACCACGATAGAAGGACGTAGAGACAACCACCCAACTTGAAGAAAGAAACCAAAAGACAGATATACTATGACGTCACTCATAGGTGTTATCTAAAAAGTGATACTCATGAACTTATTTCCAAGAGAAGGAAAAGCACGGATTGAGGAAACAAAATGATCTTTAACGAAATGGAAAGGTGTAAGGAATGGGTGAATTAGGATACGGGGGTTAACAGACATGTACTGATACATATGACATATATAATCACAAAATCCTATGGGATACCAACAGAGGTCTACTCAACACGGTATAATAACCTTTCCTTTGGAAAGGATCCAAAGATGAACAGACGGATACGTTGATATGATGAACCAGATTCTGTACACCTAGCAGAAACTGCATGATATATCAGATTTGCTCTGATAATTAATAAAAATTAAATTAAAAAAAAAAACAAACACGAAGTAGGAGATATAATCTCTTGGGGGTCTGCCCTCGCCCTGGCACATTCCACTCTAATTTGCAGCCCACTAACAGGATTTCCAGGAAGGCTCTGCTGCCCAAAAACCCAGAGTTGGAAATGGAGAAATGCTTCCGCCTTGTGGCCGTTTCCCGCAAGAGCGGCTTTCAGCCCACAGCTAACGGTCCCTTAACATTCACAAGGACTCAGGGCTGTAGAGGACACCTGCCCTCAAAACATGTCCTGAGGTAGGGAATGGCCAGAAAATCCAAAACAGGCAAAATGTTCAGGAAGATAACGTGAAGAGGTAAGTTTTACTCACTCTCTTTAAAAGGAAAAGGAAAATGGATAAAAGCTCAACATCAGGATATATTAGACTCATGCAAATCTAATCTACAAAAAGGTTTCAACTCACACCAGTCGACTGACCATCATCAAAAAGTCTTCAAACAGTAAGTGCTGAAGGGGTTTTAGAGAACTGTGTACCCTCTGGCTGCTGGTGAGATGTAAAGTGGTAACAGCCAATAATGAGAACAGAAAGGAGCTGCGTTTAAAAGTAAAAACGGAGCTCCCATTCGACGCAGCAGGCCCACCGCTGGGCCTCTCACCCGACAAGACCAGAATCCAGAGGACACAGGCTGCAAAAGCTGCACTGCGGCCTTATTCACAATAGCCAAGACATGGAGGCAACCTAGATGTCCATCAACAGATGAATGGATAAGGAAGAAGTGGTCCATGTACACAATGGACTACTAGCCATGTAAAACAATGAAACACTGCACTTTGAGGCACCATAGATGAGCCTAGGGAGAATCACAGAACATGAGGTAAATTGGAAAGCAAAAGACAGATATCCTATCATATCACTTATAGGTGTTACCTAACTACTGACAAAAATGGACATATTTCCACCGACAAAGACACACAGAGACTTTAAAAAACAAACTATGTGTATCTAAGAGGAAAGGTGGTAGCAACGGATGAATTAAGATTAGATTTACCATACCTATAGAAATACAGATTAATTGGGATGTGGTAAGAGCCACTAATGAAAAAACTCTGATACAAAATAAAAATTAAATTAAAACAAAACGAACAGCAAGTAATGAGACATAAACCTAAGGGGCTTCTTCCTGGCACATTCCGTTCTAATTTACAAGCTACAACACAACTTCCGTTATGGCTCTGCTGCCCTAGTAACCAGATTTGGTAAGGAGAAGTGCTGCCTACAGATTAAGTACATATATCAAAAAGACGGAGCACATAGCAAGGCAGGTCTTCGGAACACTCTGTCACCTTTTACGTGGGAAAAGGATCTGCACGTGAATAGATATATATGATGCACAAATGAACCAGACTGTGTACACCTAGGACAAACTGTATCCTGATCATTACCCCGATTAAAACAACGAACAGGAAGTAATGAGACACAGACTTCAGGGGTTTTGCCTGGCACATTCCATTCTAATTTACAACCTGGGAACACGACCTCCAGAAAGGCTGTGCTGCCCTAGGAACCAGATTTGGGAATGGAGAAATGCTGCCGCCTTGTGGCCGTTTCCCACAACAGCAGCTTTAAACCCAGGGCTAATGGTCACTAAATATTCACCAAACTTGCAGGTCTGTAAATTACACCTGGCCTCCAAAAGAATCCTGGGGTCAAAAATCGACCAAAAATTCAAAAGAGGGCAACCTTCCAAGAAGACAATTTCAAGAGGTACATTGTTCTCACACTTTTTTCTTTGTTTTTCCTAAAGAAAAGAGGAAGGTGTGGAAAGATGCTGAACATTAGGGATTATTAAAGACATACAAATCCAAATTACAGAAACCTATCAGCTCACACCAGTCAGAAAGGCCACAAGCAAACATTCTGCAAACAATAGATGCTGAAGGGGTTGTGGAGAAATGCATACCCTTGGTGCTAATTGGGATGTGGTAAGAGCCGCTAATGAAAAAACACAATGGAGGTGCTTTGAAAAGGGAAACATTGAGCTAGCAGTCAATCAGTCACACCCACTGCCGGGCCTACCCCCCTGAGAAAATGAGAATCAAAAAGTCACAGGCTGGCAATCCTGCGCTCCAGCAATACTTACCGTAGCCAACACTTGGAAGCAACGAAAACGTCCATCAACAGAGGAATGCACCCAGAAGAAGCCGTCCATGTACGCAACGGAATGTGACTCCACTAAAAAATATAAATTAAATTAAAACATCAAACGTAAGTAAGGACACAAGGTTTGGGGCGTTTATCAGGGCACACTGCACTCTAATTTGTATCTGAGGAGCACCACTGGCAGGAAGGTCTGCTTCCCTAGGTACCAGGGTGGGGAACGTAGAAATACTGCGGCCCTCTAGCCGATACCTGCAACAGCAGCTTCGAAATCTCTGCTAATGGTCACTTCATATGCACAAGTACCGCAGGGCTGCAAAGGAAACCTGCCCTCAAAATGTCCTGACGCGGGTGAAGGCCAAAACATTTCAAAATGTGGCACGTATTTCAAGAGAACAATCTGAAGACGTAAGCTGTAATAACGGTTTGAAAAATAAAAGGACGTGCCCGAAAGCTCCATTTCAAGGGATTATGAGACACATGCGGATCCAACCACAAAGAGGTATCAGCTCACCCCGCTAAGAATAACCATCAGCAAAGAAACTACAAACGCTCAGTGCTGAAGAGGTTGTGGAGAAATGCATACCCTCAATTTGAAGTGGGACGTAACCTGGTAAGAGCCACCAATGGGAAGAGAATGGATGTGTCTTTAAAAGGTAAACCCTGAGCTACTATATGATCCATCAGGCCCACTCCTCGGCCTGTAACCTAAGAAGACAGAATTGGAAAGACACAGGCAGGAAATATGCCCTGCAGCAGGATGACAATAGCCAAGACACGGACTCAGCCAAAAAGTCCACCAAGAGATGAGTGGACAGAGAAGAAGTGGTACGTGTACAGATGGAATATTAGCCAAGGAAAAAAATGAAACAATGACATTTGCAGCACGGTAGATGAGTCTAGAGGTAATCATGCAACTGGTAGCAAGTGAGAAAGCGAAAGACACATATCCTATCGTATCCCTTATAGGTGTTACCTAAAAATTGATACCAGTGAAGATATTTCCACAGAGAAATGTAATCACAGATTCATTAAGCAAACTTACGGTTCACCAAACGGAAAGGTGTGAGGATTGGATACATTAGGATGTTGGGGTTAACAGAGATATGCAAACACACGTGAAACGTATCATCACCAAAGACCTACGGCATACCAAGAGGAGACTACTCAACATTGGGTCATAACCTACATGGGAAAAGGATCCGAAGAAGACTAGATACATGTATGTGTGTGAAAGAATCACATCTTGCACACGCCTAGAGCAAACAAAACACTGTAATCAAATTTTCTCTGATACAAAATAAAAATTAAATTAAAACAAAACGAACAGCAAGGAATGAGACATAAACCTAAGGGGCTTCTTCCCGGCACATTCCGTTCTAATTTACAAGCTACAACACAACTTCCGTTATGGCTCTGCTGCCCTAGTAACCAGATTTGGTAAGGAGAAGTGCTGCCGCCTTCTGGCCGTTTCACACAACAGCGCTAATGGTCACTTAATATTCAAACTAATTGCAGGCCTGTAAATGACACCCTGCCATCTAAAAAAACATCCTGGGGGCGTAAATCGACCAGAAAATTCAAACGACGTCCACATTTCAAGAAGACATCTCAAGAGGCATATTTTATGCACGTTGTGTCTTTTCTTTCTTTTTTTCTTCAAAATAAAAGGGAATTGAACAATGCTCAACATCAGCAATTAATAAAGCCATGAAACTCCAACCTACATAAATGTTCACCTCACAGCCGTCAGAATGACCTTCAGCAGAAAGTCTACAAAGAATAAATGCTGAAGGGGTTTCAGAGAACTGTGTACCCTCTAGCTGCCGGGGGGATGTCAACTTGTAGCAGCCAGTAGTGAGAACATAACGGAAGTGCGTTTAAGGGTAAAACTTGAGCTACCGTGTGATCTGGTAGGTCCTCTGATGCGCCGCCTATCACCTGAGCAGAGCAGAATGGAAAAGACACAGGCTGGCAATCCTGCCCTGCAGGAACCTTTAACATAGCCAACACTTGGAAGAACCCGATAAAGGTCCATCAGCAGAAAAATGCACAAAGAGGAAGTGGTCCACGTAAACAATGGAGTATTAGCTATGGAAAACGATGAAACAGTGCCCTTTGCACCACGATAGAAGGACGTAGAGACAACCACCCAACTTGAAGAAAGAAACCGAAAGACAGATATACTATGACGTCACTCATAGGTGTTATCTAAAAAGTGATACTCATGAACTTATTTCCAAGAGAAGGAAAAGCACGGATTGAGGAAACAAAATGATCTTTAACGAAATGGAAAGGTGTAAGGAATGGGTGAATTAGGATACGGGGGTTAACAGACATGTACTGATACATATGACATATATAATCACAAAATCCTATGGGATACCAACAGAGGTCTACTCAACACGGTATAATAACCTTTCCTTTGGGAAGGATCCAAAGATGAACAGACGGATACGTTGATATGATGAACCAGATTCTGTACGCCTAGCAGAAACTGCATGATATATCAGATTTGCTCTGATAATTAATAAAAATTAAATTAAAAAAAAAAACAAACACGAAGTAGGAGATATAATCTCTTGGGGGTCTGCCCTCGCCCTGGCACATTCCACTCTAATTTGCAGCCCACTAACAGGATTTCCAGGAAGGCTCTGCTGCCCAAAAACCCAGAGTTGGAAATGGAGGAATGCTTCCGCCTTGTGGCCGTTTCCCGCAAGAGCGGCTTTCAGCCCACAGCTAACGGTCCCTTAACATTCACAAGGACTCAGGGCTGTAGAGGACACCTGCCCTCAAAACATGTCCTGAGGTAGGGAATGGCCAGAAAATCCAAAACAGGCAAAATGTTCAGGAAGATAACGTGAAGAGGTAAGTTTTACTCACTCTCTTTAAAAGGAAAAGGAAAATGGATAAAAGCTCAACATCAGGATATATTAGACTCATGCAAATCTAATCTACAAAAAGGTTTCAACTCACACCAGTCGACTGACCATCATCAAAAAGTCTTCAAACAGTAAGTGCTGAAGGGGTTTTAGAGAACTGTGTACCCTCTGGCTGCTGGTGAGATGTAAAGTGGTAACAGCCAATAATGAGAACAGAAAGGAGCTGCGTTTAAAAGTAAAAACGGAGCTCCCATTCGACGCAGCAGGCCCACCGCTGGGCCTCTCACCCGACAAGACCAGAATCCAGAGGACACAGGCTGCAAAAGCTGCACTGCGGCCTTATTCACAATAGCCAAGACATGGAGGCAACCTAGATGTCCATCAACAGATGAATGGATAAGGAAGAAGTGGTCCATGTACACAATGGACTACTAGCCATGTAAAACAATGAAACACTGCACTTTGAGGCACCATAGATGAGCCTAGGGAGAATCACAGAACATGAGGTAAATTGGAAAGCAAAAGACAGATATCCTATCATATCACTTATAGGTGTTACCTAACTACTGACAAAAATGGACATATTTCCACCGACAAAGACACACAGAGACTTTAAAAAACAAACTATGTGTATCTAAGAGGAAAGGTGGTAGCAACGGATGAATTAAGATTAGATTTACCATACCTATAGAAATACAGATTAATTGGGATGTGGTAAGAGCCACTAATGAAAAAACTCTGATACAAAATAAAAATTAAATTAAAACAAAACGAACAGCAAGTAATGAGACATAAACCTAAGGGGCTTCTTCCTGGCACATTCCGTTCTAATTTACAAGCTACAACACAACTTCCGTTATGGCTCTGCTGCCCTAGTAACCAGATTTGGTAAGGAGAAGTGCTGCCTACAGATTAAGTACATATATCAAAAAGACGGAGCACATAGCAAGGCAGGTCTTCGGAACACTCTGTCACCTTTTACGTGGGAAAAGGATCTGCACGTGAATAGATATATATGATGCACAAATGAACCAGACTGTGTACACCTAGGACAAACTGTATCCTGATCATTACCCCGATTAAAACAACGAACAGGAAGTAATGAGACACAGACTTCAGGGGTTTTGCCTGGCACATTCCATTCTAATTTACAACCTGGGAACACGACCTCCAGAAAGGCTGTGCTGCCCTAGGAACCAGATTTGGGAATGGAGAAATGCTGCCGCCTTGTGGCCGTTTCCCACAACAGCAGCTTTAAACCCAGGGCTAATGGTCACTAAATATTCACCAAACTTGCAGGTCTGTAAATTACACCTGGCCTCCAAAAGAATCCTGGGGTCAAAAATCGACCAAAAATTCAAAAGAGGGCAACCTTCCAAGAAGACAATTTCAAGAGGTACATTGTTCTCACACTTTTTTCTTTGTTTTTCCTAAAGAAAAGAGGAAGGTGTGGAAAGATGCTGAACATTAGGGATTATTAAAGACATACAAATCCAAATTACAGAAACCTATCAGCTCACACCAGTCAGAAAGGCCACAAGCAAACATTCTGCAAACAATAGATGCTGAAGGGGTTGTGGAGAAATGCATACCCTTGGTGCTAATTGGGATGTGGTAAGAGCCGCTAATGAAAAAACACAATGGAGGTGCTTTGAAAAGGGAAACATTGAGCTAGCAGTCAATCAGTCACACCCACTGCCGGGCCTACCCCCCTGAGAAAATGAGAATCAAAAAGTCACAGGCTGGCAATCCTGCGCTCCAGCAATACTTACCGTAGCCAACACTTGGAAGCAACGAAAACGTCCATCAACAGAGGAATGCACCCAGAAGAAGCCGTCCATGTACGCAACGGAATGTGACTCCACTAAAAAATATAAATTAAATTAAAACATCAAACGTAAGTAAGGACACAAGGTTTGGGGCGTTTATCAGGGCACACTGCACTCTAATTTGTATCTGAGGAGCACCACTGGCAGGAAGGTCTGCTTCCCTAGGTACCAGGGTGGGGAACGTAGAAATACTGCGGCCCTCTAGCCGATACCTGCAACAGCAGCTTCGAAATCTCTGCTAATGGTCACTTCATATGCACAAGTACCGCAGGGCTGCAAAGGAAACCTGCCCTCAAAATGTCCTGACGCGGGTGAAGGCCAAAACATTTCAAAATGTGGCACGTATTTCAAGAGAACAATCTGAAGACGTAAGCTGTAATAACGGTTTGAAAAATAAAAGGACGTGCCCGAAAGCTCCATTTCAAGGGATTATGAGACACATGCGGATCCAACCACAAAGAGGTATCAGCTCACCCCGCTAAGAATAACCATCAGCAAAGAAACTACAAACGCTCAGTGCTGAAGAGGTTGTGGAGAAATGCATACCCTCAATTTGAAGTGGGACGTAACCTGGTAAGAGCCACCAATGGGAAGAGAATGGATGTGTCTTTAAAAGGTAAACCCTGAGCTACTATATGATCCATCAGGCCCACTCCTCGGCCTGTAACCTAAGAAGACAGAATTGGAAAGACACAGGCAGGAAATATGCCCTGCAGCAGGATGACAATAGCCAAGACACGGACTCAGCCAAAAAGTCCACCAAGAGATGAGTGGACAGAGAAGAAGTGGTACGTGTACAGATGGAATATTAGCCAAGGAAAAAAATGAAACAATGACATTTGCAGCACGGTAGATGAGTCTAGAGGTAATCATGCAACTGGTAGCAAGTGAGAAAGCGAAAGACACATATCCTATCGTATCCCTTATAGGTGTTACCTAAAAATTGATACCAGTGAAGATATTTCCACAGAGAAATGTAATCACAGATTCATTAAGCAAACTTACGGTTCACCAAACGGAAAGGTGTGAGGATTGGATACATTAGGATGTTGGGGTTAACAGAGATATGCAAACACACGTGAAATGTATCATCACCAAAGACCTACGGCATACCAAGAGGAGACTACTCAACATTGGGTCATAACCTACATGGGAAAAGGATCCGAAGAAGACTAGATACATGTATGTGTGTGAAAGAATCACATCTTGCACACGCCTAGAGCAAACAAAACATTGTAATCAAATTTTCTCTGATACAAAATAAAAATTAAATTAAAACAAAACGAACAGCAAGGAATGAGACATAAACCTAAGGGGCTTCTTCCCGGCACATTCCGTTCTAATTTACAAGCTACAACACAACTTCCGTTATGGCTCTGCTGCCCTAGTAACCAGATTTGGTAAGGAGAAGTGCTGCCGCCTTCTGGCCGTTTCACCCAACAGCACTAATGGTCACTTAATATTCAAACTAATTGCAGGCCTGTAAATGACACCCTGCCATCTAAAAAAACATCCTGGGGGCGTAAATCGACCAGAAAATTCAAACGACGTCCACATTTCAAGAAGACATCTCAAGAGGCATATTTTATGCACGTTGTGTCTTTTCTTTCTTTTTTTCTTCAAAATAAAAGGGAATTGAACAATGCTCAACATCAGCAATTAATAAAGCCATGAAACTCCAACCTACATAAATGTTCACCTCACAGCCGTCAGAATGACCTTCAGCAAAAAGTCTACAAAGAATAAATGCTGAAGGGGTTTCAGAGAACTGTGTACCCTCTAGCTGCCGGGGGGACGTCAACTTGTAGCAGCCAGTAGTGAGAACATAACGGAAGTGCGTTTAAGGGTAAAAATTGAGCTACCGTGTGATCTGGTAGGTCCTCTGATGCGCCGCCTATCACCTGAGCAGAGCAGAATGGAAAAGACACAGGCTGGCAATCCTGCCCTGCAGGAACCTTTAACATAGCCAACACTTGGAAGAACCCGATAAAGGTCCATCAGCAGAAAAATGCACAAAGAGGAAGTGGTCCACGTAAACAATGGAGTATTAGCTATGGAAAACGATGAAACAGTGCCCTTTGCACCACGATAGAAGGACGTAGAGACAGACAACCACCCAACTTGAAGAAAGAAACCGAAAGACAGATATACTATGACGTCACTCATAGGTGTTATCTAAAAAGTGATACTCATGAACTTATTTCCAAGAGAAGGAAAAGCACGGATTGAGGAAACAAAATGATCTTTAACGAAATGGAAAGGTGTAAGGAATGGGTGAATTAGGATACGGGGGTTAACAGACATGTACTGATACATATGACATATATAATCACAAAATCCTATGGGATACCAACAGAGGTCTACTCAACACGGTATAATAACCTTTCCTTTGGGAAGGATCCAAAGATGAACAGACGGATACGTTGATATGATGAACCAGATTCTGTACGCCTAGCAGAAACTGCATGATATATCAGATTTGCTCTGATAATTAATAAAAATTAAATTAAAAAAAAAAACGAACACGAAGTAGGAGATATAATCTCTTGGGGGTCTGCCCTCGCCCTGGCACATTCCACTCTAATTTGCAGCCCACTAACAGGATTTCCAGGAAGGCTCTGCTGCCCAAAATCCCAGAGTTGGAAATGGAGGAATGCTTCCGCCTTGTGGCCGTTTCCCGCAAGAGCGGCTTTAAGCCCACAGCTAACGGTCCCTTAACATTCACAAGGACTCAGGGCTGTAGAGGACACCTGCCCTCAAAACATGTCCTGAGGTAGGGAATGGCCAGAAAATCCAAAACAGGCAAAATGTTCAGGAAGATAACGTGAAGAGGTAAGTTTTACTCACTCTCTTTAAAAGGAAAAGGAAAATGGATAAAAGCTCAACATCAGGATATATTAGACTCATGCAAATCTAATCTACAAAAAGGTTTCAACTCACACCAGTCGACTGACCATCATCAAAAAGTCTTCAAACAGTAAGTGCTGAAGGGGTTTTAGAGAACTGTGTACCCTCTGGCTGCTGGTGAGATGTAAAGTGGTAACAGCCAATAATGAGAACAGAAAGGAGCTGCGTTTAAAAGTAAAAACGGAGCTCCCATTCGACGCAGCAGGCCCACCGCTGGGCCTCTCACCCGACAAGACCAGAATCCAGAGGACACAGGCTGCAAAAGCTGCACTGCGGCCTTATTCACAATAGCCAAGACATGGAGGCAACCTAGATGTCCATCAACAGATGAATGGATAAGGAAGAAGTGGTCCATGTACACAATGGACTACTAGCCATGTAAAACAATGAAACACTGCACTTTGAGGCACCATAGATGAGCCTAGGGAGAATCACAGAACATGAGGTAAATTGGAAAGCAAAAGACAGATATCCTATCATATCACTTATAGGTGTTACCTAACTACTGACAAAAATGGACATATTTCCACCGACAAAGACACACAGAGACTTTAAAAAACAAACTATGTGTATCTAAGAGGAAAGGTGGTAGCAACGGATGAATTAAGATTAGATTTACCATACCTATAGAAATACAGATTAATTGGGATGTGGTAAGAGCCACTAATGAAAAAACTCTGATACAAAATAAAAATTAAATTAAAACAAAACGAACAGCAAGTAATGAGACATAAACCTAAGGGGCTTCTTCCTGGCACATTCCGTTCTAATTTACAAGCTACAACACAACTTCCGTTATGGCTCTGCTGCCCTAGTAACCAGATTTGGTAAGGAGAAGTGCTGCCTACAGATTAAGTACATATATCAAAAAGACGGAGCACATAGCAAGGCAGGTCTTCGGAACACTCTGTCACCTTTTACGTGGGAAAAGGATCTGCACGTGAATAGATATATATGATGCACAAATGAACCAGACTGTGTACACCTAGGACAAACTGTATCCTGATCATTACCCCGATTAAAACAACGAACAGGAAGTAATGAGACACAGACTTCAGGGGTTTTGCCTGGCACATTCCATTCTAATTTACAACCTGGGAACACGACCTCCAGAAAGGCTGTGCTGCCCTAGGAACCAGATTTGGGAATGGAGAAATGCTGCCGCCTTGTGGCCGTTTCCCACAACAGCAGCTTTAAACCCAGGGCTAATGGTCACTAAATATTCACCAAACTTGCAGGTCTGTAAATTACACCTGGCCTCCAAAAGAATCCTGGGGTCAAAAATCGACCAAAAATTCAAAAGAGGGCAACCTTCCAAGAAGACAATTTCAAGAGGTACATTGTTCTCACACTTTTTTCTTTGTTTTTCCTAAAGAAAAGAGGAAGGTGTGGAAAGATGCTGAACATTAGGGATTATTAAAGACATACAAATCCAAATTACAGAAACCTATCAGCTCACACCAGTCAGAAAGGCCACAAGCAAACATTCTGCAAACAATAGATGCTGAAGGGGTTGTGGAGAAATGCATACCCTTGGTGCTAATTGGGATGTGGTAAGAGCCGCTAATGAAAAAACACAATGGAGGTGCTTTGAAAAGGGAAACATTGAGCTAGCAGTCAATCAGTCACACCCACTGCCGGGCCTACCCCCCTGAGAAAATGAGAATCAAAAAGTCACAGGCTGGCAATCCTGCGCTCCAGCAATACTTACCGTAGCCAACACTTGGAAGCAACGAAAACGTCCATCAACAGAGGAATGCACCCAGAAGAAGCCGTCCATGTACGCAACGGAATGTGACTCCACTAAAAAATATAAATTAAATTAAAACATCAAACGTAAGTAAGGACACAAGGTTTGGGGCGTTTATCAGGGCACACTGCACTCTAATTTGTATCTGAGGAGCACCACTGGCAGGAAGGTCTGCTTCCCTAGGTACCAGGGTGGGGAACGTAGAAATACTGCGGCCCTCTAGCCGATACCTGCAACAGCAGCTTCGAAATCTCTGCTAATGGTCACTTCATATGCACAAGTACCGCAGGGCTGCAAAGGAAACCTGCCCTCAAAATGTCCTGACGCGGGTGAAGGCCAAAACATTTCAAAATGTGGCACGTATTTCAAGAGAACAATCTGAAGACGTAAGCTGTAATAACGGTTTGAAAAATAAAAGGACGTGCCCGAAAGCTCCATTTCAAGGGATTATGAGACACATGCGGATCCAACCACAAAGAGGTATCAGCTCACCCCGCTAAGAATAACCATCAGCAAAGAAACTACAAACGCTCAGTGCTGAAGAGGTTGTGGAGAAATGCATACCCTCAATTTGAAGTGGGACGTAACCTGGTAAGAGCCACCAATGGGAAGAGAATGGATGTGTCTTTAAAAGGTAAACCCTGAGCTACTATATGATCCATCAGGCCCACTCCTCGGCCTGTAACCTAAGAAGACAGAATTGGAAAGACACAGGCAGGAAATATGCCCTGCAGCAGGATGACAATAGCCAAGACACGGACTCAGCCAAAAAGTCCACCAAGAGATGAGTGGACAGAGAAGAAGTGGTACGTGTACAGATGGAATATTAGCCAAGGAAAAAAATGAAACAATGACATTTGCAGCACGGTAGATGAGTCTAGAGGTAATCATGCAACTGGTAGCAAGTGAGAAAGCGAAAGACACATATCCTATCGTATCCC
>NW_026783263.1:0-204885 GCF_949774975.1 Lagenorhynchus albirostris
AGAGGAAGCACTGGCGCCTGTTCACTGCCTTTTGAAATGCTCCTGCCTCGCCATTGTGGGGCATACGTCGTGCCGCTAAGCTCACTTAGCACCTATATGTGCTAGAATCACTCTCCGGGGGGGGGGGGGGGGAGGGAACACATCGCTGCCCAGATCACGCTCAAGGTATCACCCTCTTGGCGAGGAGGTACCTTCCGCGAAAGCTGCGCGTCGGTAGCCTGCTTGCAAGTGGCACACTTCGCGACAGGACGCTCTTGGTGATGCTGGTCGAGATGCCCTCTGCCTCCCTGCTCTTTGAGAAGCTGCTTGGAGGATACACTCAGCGTAGCCTGTGCAACTAGTACGGCCTCCTGCTTCTCTCAACTAACGACTTTACCTGCCCTCGTCCCCGGTGCAAAGTGCCTCACCGCAAGGGCACGCTCTGACCCCGGTGTCCACACGTCAGTATTCCAAAGCCTTCACAGGCGTCACAGACGTCCTGCTGCCACATCCCCTCTGAACGCAGCCTGCTACCCGGCTGGGGCTGCATCGCTGCAAACGGTTTGTGGACAGAGCTCCTGCCACTCTCCTAACCGAGGGAGCCCAACGCAGGGTTTCCTGTCACGTTTGCAGACAGCACTGTCTTGTAGCCCATCTCTTTCGTTTTCCCTCACCGTTAGCTATACTTTCTAAAGCCGGGGCAACAGGCTCCTGCTGTGGCGGACGAGGCTCGCTTACTGCTTGGCATACGCCACGGAGAAATGAGCGCAGCTGTAGAGGCCTAGTCCAAAGAGCTCAGGGACGTCTCAGTCCAAAAGTGGCCTTGCCACAGAGTTCACAGACGTCTTCCAGCCCAGGAAGGAACGCGCTGCTTTAGGACTTGTTTCCTAGGCTAAGCCATGAATTGTGCCATTGCCTTCGTGCGTCCTTCATTTCGCCTACATTCCAGACCCCTGAAAGTAACGGGGGCTTGTCAACGTTCAAGCTCCCTCCTGGGGACAACGCATACTCGTGGAGCGAGGAAGCCTAAGGCAGGCTGCTGGCAGCGAGTTCGCGTTCCTTTGGCGTCTGAACCGAAGGCTCCCGGAAGGTCTCCTGAGAACCCCCACCCCCCACACCCCCACCCCCCAATATTTGGCAGGACGTCTACAAGTTTGCCAGGCACAGCGATTCATGGTGTTAGGTCCGATGCGCTGAGCGGGCCGTCCTTGAAAACTGCTGTCGTTCTTTTGGAGCTCAATAGGTTCCTTTTCTTTTTGGAGAGATGCCCTTTCTCTTTCCTCCTCTTACACACAGGGAAACGATTTCCTGGCCATTCGGCCGCTACCCACTCGAGAGAGGGCAGCTTCTCATTAACTTGGGAGAGTGCCCTCCTGCAGCGCTCTCGAGCATGACTGTTCCTTGAACACACTAACCTGCACTCTCCATTCGAGGAGGGAGCGCACTGCCTGGGAACCGTTTGTTCTCTGAGCGGCGTCGGTGGCACTACTGGGCCTGTGAGCTTTGTGGGTCACTGTCTCCTGAAGTGCTTTCGCCTCGCCATTGTGGGGCATACATTGTGCGGCTCAGCTCCCTTAGGAGTCACAAGCGGTAGAATTACCTTCCGGGGGAACACATCGGTGCCCGGATCACCCTCAAGGTATCACTTTCTTGGCGTGGAGGTACCTTCCTCGAAAGCTGTGCATTGGTAGCCTGTTTGAAGGGGCTCCTCTCTTGACGTGAACGCTCTAGCTCACGCTGATCGACACGGCCGCCGGCTTCTCTGCTCTTGGAGAAGCCTGCTTTGAGGATACACTCAGCGTAGCCTCTGCAAAGTTCAGCCTTCTGTTTCTCTCAACTCACGGCTTTACCTGCCCTCGTCCCCGGGGCAAAGCGCCTCACCACGATTGCGCGCTCTGAGCCCGACGTCCACACGTCAGTATTCCAAAGCCTTCACAGGCGTCCTGCTTCCACTTCCCCTCTGGACGCAGCCTGCCACCTGGCTGGGGCTGCATCTCTGCAAACGGTTTGTGGACAGAGCTCCTACCACTCTCCTAAGCGAGAGAGTCCAACGCAGGGTTTCCTGTCACGTTTGCAGAGAGCCCTTTCTGGTGCTCCCCTCTTTTTCTCGTCCCTCACCCTCGTCTGTGCTTTCTAAGCTGGGGGAACGGTCTTCTGCTGCGGTGGACGGGGTCTGCTTCCTGCTTGTCATACGCCACAGAGAAATGCGTGCAGCTGTAGAGGACTAGCCAAAAGAGCGCAACGACGTCTCAGTCCAACATTTGGCTAGCTGCAGAGGTCATGGTATCTTCCAGCGCAGGAAAGAATTCGCCGCGAAGGAGACGTTTCCCAGGGTGAGAAATGATTTCTGGCCTTGCAGTTGTCAAGCTCGTGCTGACCGTTGCCATCTCAAAGCCTTTCCCCAACAGTCTCCTTGGTTCTGTTTTGTGGAGGCCAGCTCACCTTAACATTCCCCTTGCTCACCCAAGGAGCTCATGAAGGGATTATATTCGGTACGCCCGTCACGTCCGGCGTGCCAACTGGGGCCAAAACATGGCCTTGGTTGCCAGATACAACAGTCTTGACTGCACAGGGAGCCTCCAGAGCCTAGGGCCTGTTGGAAGGAGGCGTTAGTTACAGTCCAAGTCACTACCGTGATCTCCAGAGAGTCTCACCGCCACCGGGGAGAATTTTAGTTTGAGAGGGCAGTCTGTGGAAAACGCCTCTGCGGTTCCTTCATTTCTCTTACACCCCAGACCCCTAAAAGTAACGGGGGCCATGCATTCAACGTTCAAAGTGCCTTCCTGCGGACCACACACACTTGTGGAGCGAGGCAGCCTAAGCCGGGCTGCTTGCGTCAAGTTCATGTTCCTTTGGCTTCTGAAACGAAGGCATCCGGTAGCCCTCCTGGAAACCGCACAAATCTTCGGCAGCACCTCTACAAGTACGCCAGGTGCAGCGAGTCATGGTGTTAAGTCCCATACTGTGGAAGGGCCGTACTTGCAAACTACTGTCGTTGTTTTGGAGCACCGTAGGTCCCTTTCCTTTTCGAAAAGATGGCCTTTTTGTTCTCTCCTTTGGCACGCAGGAGAAAGGACTCCACGGCGTTCGGCCTATAGCCACTCGTGGGAGGGCATCTTCCCATTAACTTTTGAGAGTGTACCCCTGCAGCGCTCTCGATCATGACTGTTCTTTGAACACACTACACTGCACTTTCATTTCGAGGAGGGAACGCACGGCATGGGAACTGTTTGTTCTCTGAGAGGAAGCACTGGCGCCTGTTCACTGCCTTTTGAAATGCTCCTGCCTCGCCATTGTGGGGCATACGTCGTGCCGCTAAGCTCACTTAGCACCTATATGTGCTAGAATCACTCTCCGGGGGGGGGGGGGGGGAGGGAACACATCGCTGCCCAGATCACGCTCAAGGTATCACCCTCTTGGCGAGGAGGTACCTTCCGCGAAAGCTGCGCGTCGGTAGCCTGCTTGCAAGTGGCACACTTCGCGACAGGACGCTCTTGGTGATGCTGGTCGAGATGCCCTCTGCCTCCCTGCTCTTTGAGAAGCTGCTTGGAGGATACACTCAGCGTAGCCTGTGCAACTAGTACGGCCTCCTGCTTCTCTCAACTAACGACTTTACCTGCCCTCGTCCCCGGTGCAAAGTGCCTCACCGCAAGGGCACGCTCTGACCCCGGTGTCCACACGTCAGTATTCCAAAGCCTTCACAGGCGTCACAGACGTCCTGCTGCCACATCCCCTCTGAACGCAGCCTGCTACCCGGCTGGGGCTGCATCGCTGCAAACGGTTTGTGGACAGAGCTCCTGCCACTCTCCTAACCGAGGGAGCCCAACGCAGGGTTTCCTGTCACGTTTGCAGACAGCACTGTCTTGTAGCCCATCTCTTTCGTTTTCCCTCACCGTTAGCTATACTTTCTAAAGCCGGGGCAACAGGCTCCTGCTGTGGCGGACGAGGCTCGCTTACTGCTTGGCATACGCCACGGAGAAATGAGCGCAGCTGTAGAGGCCTAGTCCAAAGAGCTCAGGGACGTCTCAGTCCAAAAGTGGCCTTGCCACAGAGTTCACAGACGTCTTCCAGCCCAGGAAGGAACGCGCTGCTTTAGGACTTGTTTCCTAGGCTAAGCCATGAATTGTGCCATTGCCTTCGTGCGTCCTTCATTTCGCCTACATTCCAGACCCCTGAAAGTAACGGGGGCTTGTCAACGTTCAAGCTCCCTCCTGGGGACAACGCATACTCGTGGAGCGAGGAAGCCTAAGGCAGGCTGCTGGCAGCGAGTTCGCGTTCCTTTGGCGTCTGAACCGAAGGCTCCCGGAAGGTCTCCTGAGAACCCCCACCCCCCACACCCCCACCCCCCAATATTTGGCAGGACGTCTACAAGTTTGCCAGGCACAGCGATTCATGGTGTTAGGTCCGATGCGCTGAGCGGGCCGTCCTTGAAAACTGCTGTCGTTCTTTTGGAGCTCAATAGGTTCCTTTTCTTTTTGGAGAGATGCCCTTTCTCTTTCCTCCTCTTACACACAGGGAAACGATTTCCTGGCCATTCGGCCGCTACCCACTCGAGAGAGGGCAGCTTCTCATTAACTTGGGAGAGTGCCCTCCTGCAGCGCTCTCGAGCATGACTGTTCCTTGAACACACTAACCTGCACTCTCCATTCGAGGAGGGAGCGCACTGCCTGGGAACCGTTTGTTCTCTGAGCGGCGTCGGTGGCACTACTGGGCCTGTGAGCTTTGTGGGTCACTGTCTCCTGAAATGCTTTCGCCTCGCCATTGTGGGGCATACATTGTGCGGCTCAGCTCCCTTAGGAGTCACAAGCGGTAGAATTACCTTCCGGGGGAACACATCGGTGCCCGGATCACCCTCAAGGTATCACTTTCTTGGCGTGGAGGTACCTTCCTCGAAAGCTGTGCATTGGTAGCCTGTTTGAAGGGGCTCCTCTCTTGACGTGAACGCTCTAGGTCACGCTGATCGACACGGCCGCCGGCTTCTCTGCTCTTGGAGAAGCCTGCTTTGAGGATACACTCAGCGTAGCCTCTGCAAAGTTCAGCCTTCTGTTTCTCTCAACTCACGGCTTTACCTGCCCTCGTCCCCGGGGCAAAGCGCCTCACCACGATTGCGCGCTCTGAGCCCGACGTCCACACGTCAGTATTCCAAAGCCTTCACAGGCGTCCTGCTTCCACTTCCCCTCTGGACGCAGCCTGCCACCTGGCTGGGGCTGCATCTCTGCAAACGGTTTGTGGACAGAGCTCCTACCACTCTCCTAAGCGAGAGAGTCCAACGCAGGGTTTCCTGTCACGTTTGCAGAGAGCCCTTTCTGGTGCTCCCCTCTTTTTCTCGTCCCTCACCCTCGTCTGTGCTTTCTAAGCTGGGGGAACGGTCTTCTGCTGCGGTGGACGGGGTCTGCTTCCTGCTTGTCATACGCCACAGAGAAATGCGTGCAGCTGTAGAGGACTAGCCAAAAGAGCGCAACGACGTCTCAGTCCAACATTTGGCTAGCTGCAGAGGTCATGGTATCTTCCAGCGCAGGAAAGAATTCGCCGCGAAGGAGACGTTTCCCAGGGTGAGAAATGATTTCTGGCCTTGCAGTTGTCAAGCTCGTGCTGACCGTTGCCATCTCAAAGCCTTTCCCCAACAGTCTCCTTGGTTCTGTTTTGTGGAGGCCAGCTCACCTTAACATTCCCCTTGCTCACCCAAGGAGCTCATGAAGGGATTATATTCGGTACGCCCGTCACGTCCGGCGTGCCAACTGGGGCCAAAACATGGCCTTGGTTGCCAGATACAACAGTCTTGACTGCACAGGGAGCCTCCAGAGCCTAGGGCCTGTTGGAAGGAGGCGTTAGTTACAGTCCAAGTCACTACCGTGATCTCCAGAGAGTCTCACCGCCACCGGGGAGAATTTTAGTTTGAGAGGGCAGTCTGTGGAAAACGCCTCTGCGGTTCCTTCATTTCTCTTACACCCCAGACCCCTAAAAGTAACGGGGGCCATGCATTCAACGTTCAAAGTGCCTTCCTGCGGACCACACACACTTGTGGAGCGAGGCAGCCTAAGCCGGGCTGCTTGCGTCAAGTTCATGTTCCTTTGGCTTCTGAAACGAAGGCATCCGGTAGCCCTCCTGGAAACCGCACAAATCTTCGGCAGCACCTCTACAAGTACGCCAGGTGCAGCGAGTCATGGTGTTAAGTCCCATACTGTGGAAGGGCCGTACTTGCAAACTACTGTCGTTGTTTTGGAGCACCGTAGGTCCCTTTCCTTTTCGAAAAGATGGCCTTTTTGTTCTCTCCTTTGGCACGCAGGAGAAAGGACTCCACGGCGTTCGGCCTATAGCCACTCGTGGGAGGGCATCTTCCCATTAACTTTTGAGAGTGTACCCCTGCAGCGCTCTCGATCATGACTGTTCTTTGAACACACTACACTGCACTTTCATTTCGAGGAGGGAACGCACGGCATGGGAACTGTTTGTTCTCTGAGAGGAAGCACTGGCGCCTGTTCACTGCCTTTTGAAATGCTCCTGCCTCGCCATTGTGGGGCATACGTCGTGCCGCTAAGCTCACTTAGCACCTATATGTGCTAGAATCACTCTCCGGGGGGGGGGGGGGGGAGGGAACACATCGCTGCCCAGATCACGCTCAAGGTATCACCCTCTTGGCGAGGAGGTACCTTCCGCGAAAGCTGCGCGTCGGTAGCCTGCTTGCAAGTGGCACACTTCGCGACAGGACGCTCTTGGTGATGCTGGTCGAGATGCCCTCTGCCTCCCTGCTCTTTGAGAAGCTGCTTGGAGGATACACTCAGCGTAGCCTGTGCAACTAGTACGGCCTCCTGCTTCTCTCAACTAACGACTTTACCTGCCCTCGTCCCCGGTGCAAAGTGCCTCACCGCAAGGGCACGCTCTGACCCCGGTGTCCACACGTCAGTATTCCAAAGCCTTCACAGGCGTCACAGACGTCCTGCTGCCACATCCCCTCTGAACGCAGCCTGCTACCCGGCTGGGGCTGCATCGCTGCAAACGGTTTGTGGACAGAGCTCCTGCCACTCTCCTAACCGAGGGAGCCCAACGCAGGGTTTCCTGTCACGTTTGCAGACAGCACTGTCTTGTAGCCCATCTCTTTCGTTTTCCCTCACCGTTAGCTATACTTTCTAAAGCCGGGGCAACAGGCTCCTGCTGTGGCGGACGAGGCTCGCTTACTGCTTGGCATACGCCACGGAGAAATGAGCGCAGCTGTAGAGGCCTAGTCCAAAGAGCTCAGGGACGTCTCAGTCCAAAAGTGGCCTTGCCACAGAGTTCACAGACGTCTTCCAGCCCAGGAAGGAACGCGCTGCTTTAGGACTTGTTTCCTAGGCTAAGCCATGAATTGTGCCATTGCCTTCGTGCGTCCTTCATTTCGCCTACATTCCAGACCCCTGAAAGTAACGGGGGCTTGTCAACGTTCAAGCTCCCTCCTGGGGACAACGCATACTCGTGGAGCGAGGAAGCCTAAGGCAGGCTGCTGGCAGCGAGTTCGCGTTCCTTTGGCGTCTGAACCGAAGGCTCCCGGAAGGTCTCCTGAGAACCCCCACCCCCCACACCCCCACCCCCCAATATTTGGCAGGACGTCTACAAGTTTGCCAGGCACAGCGATTCATGGTGTTAGGTCCGATGCGCTGAGCGGGCCGTCCTTGAAAACTGCTGTCGTTCTTTTGGAGCTCAATAGGTTCCTTTTCTTTTTGGAGAGATGCCCTTTCTCTTTCCTCCTCTTACACACAGGGAAACGATTTCCTGGCCATTCGGCCGCTACCCACTCGAGAGAGGGCAGCTTCTCATTAACTTGGGAGAGTGCCCTCCTGCAGCGCTCTCGAGCATGACTGTTCCTTGAACACACTAACCTGCACTCTCCATTCGAGGAGGGAGCGCACTGCCTGGGAACCGTTTGTTCTCTGAGCGGCGTCGGTGGCACTACTGGGCCTGTGAGCTTTGTGGGTCACTGTCTCCTGAAGTGCTTTCGCCTCGCCATTGTGGGGCATACATTGTGCGGCTCAGCTCCCTTAGGAGTCACAAGCGGTAGAATTACCTTCCGGGGGAACACATCGGTGCCCGGATCACCCTCAAGGTATCACTTTCTTGGCGTGGAGGTACCTTCCTCGAAAGCTGTGCATTGGTAGCCTGTTTGAAGGGGCTCCTCTCTTGACGTGAACGCTCTAGCTCACGCTGATCGACACGGCCGCCGGCTTCTCTGCTCTTGGAGAAGCCTGCTTTGAGGATACACTCAGCGTAGCCTCTGCAAAGTTCAGCCTTCTGTTTCTCTCAACTCACGGCTTTACCTGCCCTCGTCCCCGGGGCAAAGCGCCTCACCACGATTGCGCGCTCTGAGCCCGACGTCCACACGTCAGTATTCCAAAGCCTTCACAGGCGTCCTGCTTCCACTTCCCCTCTGGACGCAGCCTGCCACCTGGCTGGGGCTGCATCTCTGCAAACGGTTTGTGGACAGAGCTCCTACCACTCTCCTAAGCGAGAGAGTCCAACGCAGGGTTTCCTGTCACGTTTGCAGAGAGCCCTTTCTGGTGCTCCCCTCTTTTTCTCGTCCCTCACCCTCGTCTGTGCTTTCTAAGCTGGGGGAACGGTCTTCTGCTGCGGTGGACGGGGTCTGCTTCCTGCTTGTCATACGCCACAGAGAAATGCGTGCAGCTGTAGAGGACTAGCCAAAAGAGCGCAACGACGTCTCAGTCCAACATTTGGCTAGCTGCAGAGGTCATGGTATCTTCCAGCGCAGGAAAGAATTCGCCGCGAAGGAGACGTTTCCCAGGGTGAGAAATGATTTCTGGCCTTGCAGTTGTCAAGCTCGTGCTGACCGTTGCCATCTCAAAGCCTTTCCCCAACAGTCTCCTTGGTTCTGTTTTGTGGAGGCCAGCTCACCTTAACATTCCCCTTGCTCACCCAAGGAGCTCATGAAGGGATTATATTCGGTACGCCCGTCACGTCCGGCGTGCCAACTGGGGCCAAAACATGGCCTTGGTTGCCAGATACAACAGTCTTGACTGCACAGGGAGCCTCCAGAGCCTAGGGCCTGTTGGAAGGAGGCGTTAGTTACAGTCCAAGTCACTACCGTGATCTCCAGAGAGTCTCACCGCCACCGGGGAGAATTTTAGTTTGAGAGGGCAGTCTGTGGAAAACGCCTCTGCGGTTCCTTCATTTCTCTTACACCCCAGACCCCTAAAAGTAACGGGGGCCATGCATTCAACGTTCAAAGTGCCTTCCTGCGGACCACACACACTTGTGGAGCGAGGCAGCCTAAGCCGGGCTGCTTGCGTCAAGTTCATGTTCCTTTGGCTTCTGAAACGAAGGCATCCGGTAGCCCTCCTGGAAACCGCACAAATCTTCGGCAGCACCTCTACAAGTACGCCAGGTGCAGCGAGTCATGGTGTTAAGTCCCATACTGTGGAAGGGCCGTACTTGCAAACTACTGTCGTTGTTTTGGAGCACCGTAGGTCCCTTTCCTTTTCGAAAAGATGGCCTTTTTGTTCTCTCCTTTGGCACGCAGGAGAAAGGACTCCACGGCGTTCGGCCTATAGCCACTCGTGGGAGGGCATCTTCCCATTAACTTTTGAGAGTGTACCCCTGCAGCGCTCTCGATCATGACTGTTCTTTGAACACACTACACTGCACTTTCATTTCGAGGAGGGAACGCACGGCATGGGAACTGTTTGTTCTCTGAGAGGAAGCACTGGCGCCTGTTCACTGCCTTTTGAAATGCTCCTGCCTCGCCATTGTGGGGCATACGTCGTGCCGCTAAGCTCACTTAGCACCTATATGTGCTAGAATCACTCTCCGGGGGGGGGGGGGGGGAGGGAACACATCGCTGCCCAGATCACGCTCAAGGTATCACCCTCTTGGCGAGGAGGTACCTTCCGCGAAAGCTGCGCGTCGGTAGCCTGCTTGCAAGTGGCACACTTCGCGACAGGACGCTCTTGGTGATGCTGGTCGAGATGCCCTCTGCCTCCCTGCTCTTTGAGAAGCTGCTTGGAGGATACACTCAGCGTAGCCTGTGCAACTAGTACGGCCTCCTGCTTCTCTCAACTAACGACTTTACCTGCCCTCGTCCCCGGTGCAAAGTGCCTCACCGCAAGGGCACGCTCTGACCCCGGTGTCCACACGTCAGTATTCCAAAGCCTTCACAGGCGTCACAGACGTCCTGCTGCCACATCCCCTCTGAACGCAGCCTGCTACCCGGCTGGGGCTGCATCGCTGCAAACGGTTTGTGGACAGAGCTCCTGCCACTCTCCTAACCGAGGGAGCCCAACGCAGGGTTTCCTGTCACGTTTGCAGACAGCACTGTCTTGTAGCCCATCTCTTTCGTTTTCCCTCACCGTTAGCTATACTTTCTAAAGCCGGGGCAACAGGCTCCTGCTGTGGCGGACGAGGCTCGCTTACTGCTTGGCATACGCCACGGAGAAATGAGCGCAGCTGTAGAGGCCTAGTCCAAAGAGCTCAGGGACGTCTCAGTCCAAAAGTGGCCTTGCCACAGAGTTCACAGACGTCTTCCAGCCCAGGAAGGAACGCGCTGCTTTAGGACTTGTTTCCTAGGCTAAGCCATGAATTGTGCCATTGCCTTCGTGCGTCCTTCATTTCGCCTACATTCCAGACCCCTGAAAGTAACGGGGGCTTGTCAACGTTCAAGCTCCCTCCTGGGGACAACGCATACTCGTGGAGCGAGGAAGCCTAAGGCAGGCTGCTGGCAGCGAGTTCGCGTTCCTTTGGCGTCTGAACCGAAGGCTCCCGGAAGGTCTCCTGAGAACCCCCACCCCCCACACCCCCACCCCCCAATATTTGGCAGGACGTCTACAAGTTTGCCAGGCACAGCGATTCATGGTGTTAGGTCCGATGCGCTGAGCGGGCCGTCCTTGAAAACTGCTGTCGTTCTTTTGGAGCTCAATAGGTTCCTTTTCTTTTTGGAGAGATGCCCTTTCTCTTTCCTCCTCTTACACACAGGGAAACGATTTCCTGGCCATTCGGCCGCTACCCACTCGAGAGAGGGCAGCTTCTCATTAACTTGGGAGAGTGCCCTCCTGCAGCGCTCTCGAGCATGACTGTTCCTTGAACACACTAACCTGCACTCTCCATTCGAGGAGGGAGCGCACTGCCTGGGAACCGTTTGTTCTCTGAGCGGCGTCGGTGGCACTACTGGGCCTGTGAGCTTTGTGGGTCACTGTCTCCTGAAGTGCTTTCGCCTCGCCATTGTGGGGCATACATTGTGCGGCTCAGCTCCCTTAGGAGTCACAAGCGGTAGAATTACCTTCCGGGGGAACACATCGGTGCCCGGATCACCCTCAAGGTATCACTTTCTTGGCGTGGAGGTACCTTCCTCGAAAGCTGTGCATTGGTAGCCTGTTTGAAGGGGCTCCTCTCTTGACGTGAACGCTCTAGCTCACGCTGATCGACACGGCCGCCGGCTTCTCTGCTCTTGGAGAAGCCTGCTTTGAGGATACACTCAGCGTAGCCTCTGCAAAGTTCAGCCTTCTGTTTCTCTCAACTCACGGCTTTACCTGCCCTCGTCCCCGGGGCAAAGCGCCTCACCACGATTGCGCGCTCTGAGCCCGACGTCCACACGTCAGTATTCCAAAGCCTTCACAGGCGTCCTGCTTCCACTTCCCCTCTGGACGCAGCCTGCCACCTGGCTGGGGCTGCATCTCTGCAAACGGTTTGTGGACAGAGCTCCTACCACTCTCCTAAGCGAGAGAGTCCAACGCAGGGTTTCCTGTCACGTTTGCAGAGAGCCCTTTCTGGTGCTCCCCTCTTTTTCTCGTCCCTCACCCTCGTCTGTGCTTTCTAAGCTGGGGGAACGGTCTTCTGCTGCGGTGGACGGGGTCTGCTTCCTGCTTGTCATACGCCACAGAGAAATGCGTGCAGCTGTAGAGGACTAGCCAAAAGAGCGCAACGACGTCTCAGTCCAACATTTGGCTAGCTGCAGAGGTCATGGTATCTTCCAGCGCAGGAAAGAATTCGCCGCGAAGGAGACGTTTCCCAGGGTGAGAAATGATTTCTGGCCTTGCAGTTGTCAAGCTCGTGCTGACCGTTGCCATCTCAAAGCCTTTCCCCAACAGTCTCCTTGGTTCTGTTTTGTGGAGGCCAGCTCACCTTAACATTCCCCTTGCTCACCCAAGGAGCTCATGAAGGGATTATATTCGGTACGCCCGTCACGTCCGGCGTGCCAACTGGGGCCAAAACATGGCCTTGGTTGCCAGATACAACAGTCTTGACTGCACAGGGAGCCTCCAGAGCCTAGGGCCTGTTGGAAGGAGGCGTTAGTTACAGTCCAAGTCACTACCGTGATCTCCAGAGAGTCTCACCGCCACCGGGGAGAATTTTAGTTTGAGAGGGCAGTCTGTGGAAAACGCCTCTGCGGTTCCTTCATTTCTCTTACACCCCAGACCCCTAAAAGTAACGGGGGCCATGCATTCAACGTTCAAAGTGCCTTCCTGCGGACCACACACACTTGTGGAGCGAGGCAGCCTAAGCCGGGCTGCTTGCGTCAAGTTCATGTTCCTTTGGCTTCTGAAACGAAGGCATCCGGTAGCCCTCCTGGAAACCGCACAAATCTTCGGCAGCACCTCTACAAGTACGCCAGGTGCAGCGAGTCATGGTGTTAAGTCCCATACTGTGGAAGGGCCGTACTTGCAAACTACTGTCGTTGTTTTGGAGCACCGTAGGTCCCTTTCCTTTTCGAAAAGATGGCCTTTTTGTTCTCTCCTTTGGCACGCAGGAGAAAGGACTCCACGGCGTTCGGCCTATAGCCACTCGTGGGAGGGCATCTTCCCATTAACTTTTGAGAGTGTACCCCTGCAGCGCTCTCGATCATGACTGTTCTTTGAACACACTACACTGCACTTTCATTTCGAGGAGGGAACGCACGGCATGGGAACTGTTTGTTCTCTGAGAGGAAGCACTGGCGCCTGTTCACTGCCTTTTGAAATGCTCCTGCCTCGCCATTGTGGGGCATACGTCGTGCCGCTAAGCTCACTTAGCACCTATATGTGCTAGAATCACTCTCCGGGGGGGGGGGGGGGGAGGGAACACATCGCTGCCCAGATCACGCTCAAGGTATCACCCTCTTGGCGAGGAGGTACCTTCCGCGAAAGCTGCGCGTCGGTAGCCTGCTTGCAAGTGGCACACTTCGCGACAGGACGCTCTTGGTGATGCTGGTCGAGATGCCCTCTGCCTCCCTGCTCTTTGAGAAGCTGCTTGGAGGATACACTCAGCGTAGCCTGTGCAACTAGTACGGCCTCCTGCTTCTCTCAACTAACGACTTTACCTGCCCTCGTCCCCGGTGCAAAGTGCCTCACCGCAAGGGCACGCTCTGACCCCGGTGTCCACACGTCAGTATTCCAAAGCCTTCACAGGCGTCACAGACGTCCTGCTGCCACATCCCCTCTGAACGCAGCCTGCTACCCGGCTGGGGCTGCATCGCTGCAAACGGTTTGTGGACAGAGCTCCTGCCACTCTCCTAACCGAGGGAGCCCAACGCAGGGTTTCCTGTCACGTTTGCAGACAGCACTGTCTTGTAGCCCATCTCTTTCGTTTTCCCTCACCGTTAGCTATACTTTCTAAAGCCGGGGCAACAGGCTCCTGCTGTGGCGGACGAGGCTCGCTTACTGCTTGGCATACGCCACGGAGAAATGAGCGCAGCTGTAGAGGCCTAGTCCAAAGAGCTCAGGGACGTCTCAGTCCAAAAGTGGCCTTGCCACAGAGTTCACAGACGTCTTCCAGCCCAGGAAGGAACGCGCTGCTTTAGGACTTGTTTCCTAGGCTAAGCCATGAATTGTGCCATTGCCTTCGTGCGTCCTTCATTTCGCCTACATTCCAGACCCCTGAAAGTAACGGGGGCTTGTCAACGTTCAAGCTCCCTCCTGGGGACAACGCATACTCGTGGAGCGAGGAAGCCTAAGGCAGGCTGCTGGCAGCGAGTTCGCGTTCCTTTGGCGTCTGAACCGAAGGCTCCCGGAAGGTCTCCTGAGAACCCCCACCCCCCACACCCCCACCCCCCAATATTTGGCAGGACGTCTACAAGTTTGCCAGGCACAGCGATTCATGGTGTTAGGTCCGATGCGCTGAGCGGGCCGTCCTTGAAAACTGCTGTCGTTCTTTTGGAGCTCAATAGGTTCCTTTTCTTTTTGGAGAGATGCCCTTTCTCTTTCCTCCTCTTACACACAGGGAAACGATTTCCTGGCCATTCGGCCGCTACCCACTCGAGAGAGGGCAGCTTCTCATTAACTTGGGAGAGTGCCCTCCTGCAGCGCTCTCGAGCATGACTGTTCCTTGAACACACTAACCTGCACTCTCCATTCGAGGAGGGAGCGCACTGCCTGGGAACCGTTTGTTCTCTGAGCGGCGTCGGTGGCACTACTGGGCCTGTGAGCTTTGTGGGTCACTGTCTCCTGAAGTGCTTTCGCCTCGCCATTGTGGGGCATACATTGTGCGGCTCAGCTCCCTTAGGAGTCACAAGCGGTAGAATTACCTTCCGGGGGAACACATCGGTGCCCGGATCACCCTCAAGGTATCACTTTCTTGGCGTGGAGGTACCTTCCTCGAAAGCTGTGCATTGGTAGCCTGTTTGAAGGGGCTCCTCTCTTGACGTGAACGCTCTAGCTCACGCTGATCGACACGGCCGCCGGCTTCTCTGCTCTTGGAGAAGCCTGCTTTGAGGATACACTCAGCGTAGCCTCTGCAAAGTTCAGCCTTCTGTTTCTCTCAACTCACGGCTTTACCTGCCCTCGTCCCCGGGGCAAAGCGCCTCACCACGATTGCGCGCTCTGAGCCCGACGTCCACACGTCAGTATTCCAAAGCCTTCACAGGCGTCCTGCTTCCACTTCCCCTCTGGACGCAGCCTGCCACCTGGCTGGGGCTGCATCTCTGCAAACGGTTTGTGGACAGAGCTCCTACCACTCTCCTAAGCGAGAGAGTCCAACGCAGGGTTTCCTGTCACGTTTGCAGAGAGCCCTTTCTGGTGCTCCCCTCTTTTTCTCGTCCCTCACCCTCGTCTGTGCTTTCTAAGCTGGGGGAACGGTCTTCTGCTGCGGTGGACGGGGTCTGCTTCCTGCTTGTCATACGCCACAGAGAAATGCGTGCAGCTGTAGAGGACTAGCCAAAAGAGCGCAACGACGTCTCAGTCCAACATTTGGCTAGCTGCAGAGGTCATGGTATCTTCCAGCGCAGGAAAGAATTCGCCGCGAAGGAGACGTTTCCCAGGGTGAGAAATGATTTCTGGCCTTGCAGTTGTCAAGCTCGTGCTGACCGTTGCCATCTCAAAGCCTTTCCCCAACAGTCTCCTTGGTTCTGTTTTGTGGAGGCCAGCTCACCTTAACATTCCCCTTGCTCACCCAAGGAGCTCATGAAGGGATTATATTCGGTACGCCCGTCACGTCCGGCGTGCCAACTGGGGCCAAAACATGGCCTTGGTTGCCAGATACAACAGTCTTGACTGCACAGGGAGCCTCCAGAGCCTAGGGCCTGTTGGAAGGAGGCGTTAGTTACAGTCCAAGTCACTACCGTGATCTCCAGAGAGTCTCACCGCCACCGGGGAGAATTTTAGTTTGAGAGGGCAGTCTGTGGAAAACGCCTCTGCGGTTCCTTCATTTCTCTTACACCCCAGACCCCTAAAAGTAACGGGGGCCATGCATTCAACGTTCAAAGTGCCTTCCTGCGGACCACACACACTTGTGGAGCGAGGCAGCCTAAGCCGGGCTGCTTGCGTCAAGTTCATGTTCCTTTGGCTTCTGAAACGAAGGCATCCGGTAGCCCTCCTGGAAACCGCACAAATCTTCGGCAGCACCTCTACAAGTACGCCAGGTGCAGCGAGTCATGGTGTTAAGTCCCATACTGTGAAAGGGCCGTACTTGCAAACTACTGTCGTTGTTTTGGAGCACCGTAGGTCCCTTTCCTTTTCGAAAAGATGGCCTTTTTGTTCTCTCCTTTGGCACGCAGGAGAAAGGACTCCACGGCGTTCGGCCTATAGCCACTCGTGGGAGGGCATCTTCCCATTAACTTTTGAGAGTGTACCCCTGCAGCGCTCTCGATCATGACTGTTCTTTGAACACACTACACTGCACTTTCATTTCGAGGAGGGAACGCACGGCATGGGAACTGTTTGTTCTCTGAGAGGAAGCACTGGCGCCTGTTCACTGCCTTTTGAAATGCTCCTGCCTCGCCATTGTGGGGCATACGTCGTGCCGCTAAGCTCACTTAGCACCTATATGTGCTAGAATCACTCTCCGGGGGGGGGGGGGGAGGGAACACATCGCTGCCCAGATCACGCTCAAGGTATCACCCTCTTGGCGAGGAGGTACCTTCCGCGAAAGCTGCGCGTCGGTAGCCTGCTTGCAAGTGGCACACTTCGCGACAGGACGCTCTTGGTGATGCTGGTCGAGATGCCCTCTGCCTCCCTGCTCTTTGAGAAGCTGCTTGGAGGATACACTCAGCGTAGCCTGTGCAACTAGTACGGCCTCCTGCTTCTCTCAACTAACGACTTTACCTGCCCTCGTCCCCGGTGCAAAGTGCCTCACCGCAAGGGCACGCTCTGACCCCGGTGTCCACACGTCAGTATTCCAAAGCCTTCACAGGCGTCACAGACGTCCTGCTGCCACATCCCCTCTGAACGCAGCCTGCTACCCGGCTGGGGCTGCATCGCTGCAAACGGTTTGTGGACAGAGCTCCTGCCACTCTCCTAACCGAGGGAGCCCAACGCAGGGTTTCCTGTCACGTTTGCAGACAGCACTGTCTTGTAGCCCATCTCTTTCGTTTTCCCTCACCGTTAGCTATACTTTCTAAAGCCGGGGCAACAGGCTCCTGCTGTGGCGGACGAGGCTCGCTTACTGCTTGGCATACGCCACGGAGAAATGAGCGCAGCTGTAGAGGCCTAGTCCAAAGAGCTCAGGGACGTCTCAGTCCAAAAGTGGCCTTGCCACAGAGTTCACAGACGTCTTCCAGCCCAGGAAGGAACGCGCTGCTTTAGGACTTGTTTCCTAGGCTAAGCCATGAATTGTGCCATTGCCTTCGTGCGTCCTTCATTTCGCCTACATTCCAGACCCCTGAAAGTAACGGGGGCTTGTCAACGTTCAAGCTCCCTCCTGGGGACAACGCATACTCGTGGAGCGAGGAAGCCTAAGGCAGGCTGCTGGCAGCGAGTTCGCGTTCCTTTGGCGTCTGAACCGAAGGCTCCCGGAAGGTCTCCTGAGAACCCCCACCCCCCACACCCCCCACCCCCCAATATTTGGCAGGACGTCTACAAGTTTGCCAGGCACAGCGATTCATGGTGGTAGGTCCGATGCGCTGAGCGGGCCGTCCCTTGAAAACTGCTGTCGTTCTTTTGGAGCTCAATAGGTTCCTTTTCTTTTTGGAGAGATGCCCTTTCTCTTTCCTCCTCTTACACACAGGGAAACGATTTCCTGGCCATTCGGCCGCTACCCACTCGAGAGAGGGCAGCTTCTCATTAACTTGGGAGAGTGCCCTCCTGCAGCGCTCTCGAGCATGACTGTTCCTTGAACACACTAACCTGCACTCTCCATTCGAGGAGGGAGCGCACTGCCTGGGAACCGTTTGTTCTCTGAGCGGCGTCGGTGGCACTACTGGGCCTGTGAGCTTTGTGGGTCACTGTCTCCTGAAGTGCTTTCGCCTCGCCATTGTGGGGCATACATTGTGCGGCTCAGCTCCCTTAGGAGTCACAAGCGGTAGAATTACCTTCCGGGGGAACACATCGGTGCCCGGATCACCCTCAAGGTATCACTTTCTTGGCGTGGAGGTACCTTCCTCGAAAGCTGTGCATTGGTAGCCTGTTTGAAGGGGCTCCTCTCTTGACGTGAACGCTCTAGCTCACGCTGATCGACACGGCCGCCGGCTTCTCTGCTCTTGGAGAAGCCTGCTTTGAGGATACACTCAGCGTAGCCTCTGCAAAGTTCAGCCTTCTGTTTCTCTCAACTCACGGCTTTACCTGCCCTCGTCCCCGGGGCAAAGCGCCTCACCACGATTGCGCGCTCTGAGCCCGACGTCCACACGTCAGTATTCCAAAGCCTTCACAGGCGTCCTGCTTCCACTTCCCCTCTGGACGCAGCCTGCCACCTGGCTGGGGCTGCATCTCTGCAAACGGTTTGTGGACAGAGCTCCTACCACTCTCCTAAGCGAGAGAGTCCAACGCAGGGTTTCCTGTCACGTTTGCAGAGAGCCCTTTCTGGTGCTCCCCTCTTTTTCTCGTCCCTCACCCTCGTCTGTGCTTTCTAAGCTGGGGGAACGGTCTTCTGCTGCGGTGGACGGGGTCTGCTTCCTGCTTGTCATACGCCACAGAGAAATGCGTGCAGCTGTAGAGGACTAGCCAAAAGAGCGCAACGACGTCTCAGTCCAACATTTGGCTAGCTGCAGAGGTCATGGTATCTTCCAGCGCAGGAAAGAATTCGCCGCGAAGGAGACGTTTCCCAGGGTGAGAAATGATTTCTGGCCTTGCAGTTGTCAAGCTCGTGCTGACCGTTGCCATCTCAAAGCCTTTCCCCAACAGTCTCCTTGGTTCTGTTTTGTGGAGGCCAGCTCACCTTAACATTCCCCTTGCTCACCCAAGGAGCTCATGAAGGGATTATATTCGGTACGCCCGTCACGTCCGGCGTGCCAACTGGGGCCAAAACATGGCCTTGGTTGCCAGATACAACAGTCTTGACTGCACAGGGAGCCTCCAGAGCCTAGGGCCTGTTGGAAGGAGGCGTTAGTTACAGTCCAAGTCACTACCGTGATCTCCAGAGAGTCTCACCGCCACCGGGGAGAATTTTAGTTTGAGAGGGCAGTCTGTGGAAAACGCCTCTGCGGTTCCTTCATTTCTCTTACACCCCAGACCCCTAAAAGTAACGGGGGCCATGCATTCAACGTTCAAAGTGCCTTCCTGCGGACCACACACACTTGTGGAGCGAGGCAGCCTAAGCCGGGCTGCTTGCGTCAAGTTCATGTTCCTTTGGCTTCTGAAACGAAGGCATCCGGTAGCCCTCCTGGAAACCGCACAAATCTTCGGCAGCACCTCTACAAGTACGCCAGGTGCAGCGAGTCATGGTGTTAAGTCCCATACTGTGGAAGGGCCGTACTTGCAAACTACTGTCGTTGTTTTGGAGCACCGTAGGTCCCTTTCCTTTTCGAAAAGATGGCCTTTTTGTTCTCTCCTTTGGCACGCAGGAGAAAGGACTCCACGGCGTTCGGCCTATAGCCACTCGTGGGAGGGCATCTTCCCATTAACTTTTGAGAGTGTACCCCTGCAGCGCTCTCGATCATGACTGTTCTTTGAACACACTACACTGCACTTTCATTTCGAGGAGGGAACGCACGGCATGGGAACTGTTTGTTCTCTGAGAGGAAGCACTGGCGCCTGTTCACTGCCTTTTGAAATGCTCCTGCCTCGCCATTGTGGGGCATACGTCGTGCCGCTAAGCTCACTTAGCACCTATATGTGCTAGAATCACTCTCCGGGGGGGGGGGGGGGGAGGGAACACATCGCTGCCCAGATCACGCTCAAGGTATCACCCTCTTGGCGAGGAGGTACCTTCCGCGAAAGCTGCGCGTCGGTAGCCTGCTTGCAAGTGGCACACTTCGCGACAGGACGCTCTTGGTGATGCTGGTCGAGATGCCCTCTGCCTCCCTGCTCTTTGAGAAGCTGCTTGGAGGATACACTCAGCGTAGCCTGTGCAACTAGTACGGCCTCCTGCTTCTCTCAACTAACGACTTTACCTGCCCTCGTCCCCGGTGCAAAGTGCCTCACCGCAAGGGCACGCTCTGACCCCGGTGTCCACACGTCAGTATTCCAAAGCCTTCACAGGCGTCACAGACGTCCTGCTGCCACATCCCCTCTGAACGCAGCCTGCTACCCGGCTGGGGCTGCATCGCTGCAAACGGTTTGTGGACAGAGCTCCTGCCACTCTCCTAACCGAGGGAGCCCAACGCAGGGTTTCCTGTCACGTTTGCAGACAGCACTGTCTTGTAGCCCATCTCTTTCGTTTTCCCTCACCGTTAGCTATACTTTCTAAAGCCGGGGCAACAGGCTCCTGCTGTGGCGGACGAGGCTCGCTTACTGCTTGGCATACGCCACGGAGAAATGAGCGCAGCTGTAGAGGCCTAGTCCAAAGAGCTCAGGGACGTCTCAGTCCAAAAGTGGCCTTGCCACAGAGTTCACAGACGTCTTCCAGCCCAGGAAGGAACGCGCTGCTTTAGGACTTGTTTCCTAGGCTAAGCCATGAATTGTGCCATTGCCTTCGTGCGTCCTTCATTTCGCCTACATTCCAGACCCCTGAAAGTAACGGGGGCTTGTCAACGTTCAAGCTCCCTCCTGGGGACAACGCATACTCGTGGAGCGAGGAAGCCTAAGGCAGGCTGCTGGCAGCGAGTTCGCGTTCCTTTGGCGTCTGAACCGAAGGCTCCCGGAAGGTCTCCTGAGAACCCCCACCCCCCACACCCCCACCCCCCAATATTTGGCAGGACGTCTACAAGTTTGCCAGGCACAGCGATTCATGGTGGTAGGTCCGATGCGCTGAGCGGGCCGTCCTTGAAAACTGCTGTCGTTCTTTTGGAGCTCAATAGGTTCCTTTTCTTTTTGGAGAGATGCCCTTTCTCTTTCCTCCTCTTACACACAGGGAAACGATTTCCTGGCCATTCGGCCGCTACCCACTCGAGAGAGGGCAGCTTCTCATTAACTTGGGAGAGTGCCCTCCTGCAGCGCTCTCGAGCATGACTGTTCCTTGAACACACTAACCTGCACTCTCCATTCGAGGAGGGAGCGCACTGCCTGGGAACCGTTTGTTCTCTGAGCGGCGTCGGTGGCACTACTGGGCCTGTGAGCTTTGTGGGTCACTGTCTCCTGAAGTGCTTTCGCCTCGCCATTGTGGGGCATACATTGTGCGGCTCAGCTCCCTTAGGAGTCACAAGCGGTAGAATTACCTTCCGGGGGAACACATCGGTGCCCGGATCACCCTCAAGGTATCACTTTCTTGGCGTGGAGGTACCTTCCTCGAAAGCTGTGCATTGGTAGCCTGTTTGAAGGGGCTCCTCTCTTGACGTGAACGCTCTAGCTCACGCTGATCGACACGGCCGCCGGCTTCTCTGCTCTTGGAGAAGCCTGCTTTGAGGATACACTCAGCGTAGCCTCTGCAAAGTTCAGCCTTCTGTTTCTCTCAACTCACGGCTTTACCTGCCCTCGTCCCCGGGGCAAAGCGCCTCACCACGATTGCGCGCTCTGAGCCCGACGTCCACACGTCAGTATTCCAAAGCCTTCACAGGCGTCCTGCTTCCACTTCCCCTCTGGACGCAGCCTGCCACCTGGCTGGGGCTGCATCTCTGCAAACGGTTTGTGGACAGAGCTCCTACCACTCTCCTAAGCGAGAGAGTCCAACGCAGGGTTTCCTGTCACGTTTGCAGAGAGCCCTTTCTGGTGCTCCCCTCTTTTTCTCGTCCCTCACCCTCGTCTGTGCTTTCTAAGCTGGGGGAACGGTCTTCTGCTGCGGTGGACGGGGTCTGCTTCCTGCTTGTCATACGCCACAGAGAAATGCGTGCAGCTGTAGAGGACTAGCCAAAAGAGCGCAACGACGTCTCAGTCCAACATTTGGCTAGCTGCAGAGGTCATGGTATCTTCCAGCGCAGGAAAGAATTCGCCGCGAAGGAGACGTTTCCCAGGGTGAGAAATGATTTCTGGCCTTGCAGTTGTCAAGCTCGTGCTGACCGTTGCCATCTCAAAGCCTTTCCCCAACAGTCTCCTTGGTTCTGTTTTGTGGAGGCCAGCTCACCTTAACATTCCCCTTGCTCACCCAAGGAGCTCATGAAGGGATTATATTCGGTACGCCCGTCACGTCCGGCGTGCCAACTGGGGCCAAAACATGGCCTTGGTTGCCAGATACAACAGTCTTGACTGCACAGGGAGCCTCCAGAGCCTAGGGCCTGTTGGAAGGAGGCGTTAGTTACAGTCCAAGTCACTACCGTGATCTCCAGAGAGTCTCACCGCCACCGGGGAGAATTTTAGTTTGAGAGGGCAGTCTGTGGAAAACGCCTCTGCGGTTCCTTCATTTCTCTTACACCCCAGACCCCTAAAAGTAACGGGGGCCATGCATTCAACGTTCAAAGTGCCTTCCTGCGGACCACACACACTTGTGGAGCGAGGCAGCCTAAGCCGGGCTGCTTGCGTCAAGTTCATGTTCCTTTGGCTTCTGAAACGAAGGCATCCGGTAGCCCTCCTGGAAACCGCACAAATCTTCGGCAGCACCTCTACAAGTACGCCAGGTGCAGCGAGTCATGGTGTTAAGTCCCATACTGTGGAAGGGCCGTACTTGCAAACTACTGTCGTTGTTTTGGAGCACCGTAGGTCCCTTTCCTTTTCGAAAAGATGGCCTTTTTGTTCTCTCCTTTGGCACGCAGGAGAAAGGACTCCACGGCGTTCGGCCTATAGCCACTCGTGGGAGGGCATCTTCCCATTAACTTTTGAGAGTGTACCCCTGCAGCGCTCTCGATCATGACTGTTCTTTGAACACACTACACTGCACTTTCATTTCGAGGAGGGAACGCACGGCATGGGAACTGTTTGTTCTCTGAGAGGAAGCACTGGCGCCTGTTCACTGCCTTTTGAAATGCTCCTGCCTCGCCATTGTGGGGCATACGTCGTGCCGCTAAGCTCACTTAGCACCTATATGTGCTAGAATCACTCTCCGGGGGGGGGGGGGGGGAGGGAACACATCGCTGCCCAGATCACGCTCAAGGTATCACCCTCTTGGCGAGGAGGTACCTTCCGCGAAAGCTGCGCGTCGGTAGCCTGCTTGCAAGTGGCACACTTCGCGACAGGACGCTCTTGGTGATGCTGGTCGAGATGCCCTCTGCCTCCCTGCTCTTTGAGAAGCTGCTTGGAGGATACACTCAGCGTAGCCTGTGCAACTAGTACGGCCTCCTGCTTCTCTCAACTAACGACTTTACCTGCCCTCGTCCCCGGTGCAAAGTGCCTCACCGCAAGGGCACGCTCTGACCCCGGTGTCCACACGTCAGTATTCCAAAGCCTTCACAGGCGTCACAGACGTCCTGCTGCCACATCCCCTCTGAACGCAGCCTGCTACCCGGCTGGGGCTGCATCGCTGCAAACGGTTTGTGGACAGAGCTCCTGCCACTCTCCTAACCGAGGGAGCCCAACGCAGGGTTTCCTGTCACGTTTGCAGACAGCACTGTCTTGTAGCCCATCTCTTTCGTTTTCCCTCACCGTTAGCTATACTTTCTAAAGCCGGGGCAACAGGCTCCTGCTGTGGCGGACGAGGCTCGCTTACTGCTTGGCATACGCCACGGAGAAATGAGCGCAGCTGTAGAGGCCTAGTCCAAAGAGCTCAGGGACGTCTCAGTCCAAAAGTGGCCTTGCCACAGAGTTCACAGACGTCTTCCAGCCCAGGAAGGAACGCGCTGCTTTAGGACTTGTTTCCTAGGCTAAGCCATGAATTGTGCCATTGCCTTCGTGCGTCCTTCATTTCGCCTACATTCCAGACCCCTGAAAGTAACGGGGGCTTGTCAACGTTCAAGCTCCCTCCTGGGGACAACGCATACTCGTGGAGCGAGGAAGCCTAAGGCAGGCTGCTGGCAGCGAGTTCGCGTTCCTTTGGCGTCTGAACCGAAGGCTCCCGGAAGGTCTCCTGAGAACCCCCACCCCCCACACCCCCACCCCCCAATATTTGGCAGGACGTCTACAAGTTTGCCAGGCACAGCGATTCATGGTGTTAGGTCCGATGCGCTGAGCGGGCCGTCCTTGAAAACTGCTGTCGTTCTTTTGGAGCTCAATAGGTTCCTTTTCTTTTTGGAGAGATGCCCTTTCTCTTTCCTCCTCTTACACACAGGGAAACGATTTCCTGGCCATTCGGCCGCTACCCACTCGAGAGAGGGCAGCTTCTCATTAACTTGGGAGAGTGCCCTCCTGCAGCGCTCTCGAGCATGACTGTTCCTTGAACACACTAACCTGCACTCTCCATTCGAGGAGGGAGCGCACTGCCTGGGAACCGTTTGTTCTCTGAGCGGCGTCGGTGGCACTACTGGGCCTGTGAGCTTTGTGGGTCACTGTCTCCTGAAGTGCTTTCGCCTCGCCATTGTGGGGCATACATTGTGCGGCTCAGCTCCCTTAGGAGTCACAAGCGGTAGAATTACCTTCCGGGGGAACACATCGGTGCCCGGATCACCCTCAAGGTATCACTTTCTTGGCGTGGAGGTACCTTCCTCGAAAGCTGTGCATTGGTAGCCTGTTTGAAGGGGCTCCTCTCTTGACGTGAACGCTCTAGCTCACGCTGATCGACACGGCCGCCGGCTTCTCTGCTCTTGGAGAAGCCTGCTTTGAGGATACACTCAGCGTAGCCTCTGCAAAGTTCAGCCTTCTGTTTCTCTCAACTCACGGCTTTACCTGCCCTCGTCCCCGGGGCAAAGCGCCTCACCACGATTGCGCGCTCTGAGCCCGACGTCCACACGTCAGTATTCCAAAGCCTTCACAGGCGTCCTGCTTCCACTTCCCCTCTGGACGCAGCCTGCCACCTGGCTGGGGCTGCATCTCTGCAAACGGTTTGTGGACAGAGCTCCTACCACTCTCCTAAGCGAGAGAGTCCAACGCAGGGTTTCCTGTCACGTTTGCAGAGAGCCCTTTCTGGTGCTCCCCTCTTTTTCTCGTCCCTCACCCTCGTCTGTGCTTTCTAAGCTGGGGGAACGGTCTTCTGCTGCGGTGGACGGGGTCTGCTTCCTGCTTGTCATACGCCACAGAGAAATGCGTGCAGCTGTAGAGGACTAGCCAAAAGAGCGCAACGACGTCTCAGTCCAACATTTGGCTAGCTGCAGAGGTCATGGTATCTTCCAGCGCAGGAAAGAATTCGCCGCGAAGGAGACGTTTCCCAGGGTGAGAAATGATTTCTGGCCTTGCAGTTGTCAAGCTCGTGCTGACCGTTGCCATCTCAAAGCCTTTCCCCAACAGTCTCCTTGGTTCTGTTTTGTGGAGGCCAGCTCACCTTAACATTCCCCTTGCTCACCCAAGGAGCTCATGAAGGGATTATATTCGGTACGCCCGTCACGTCCGGCGTGCCAACTGGGGCCAAAACATGGCCTTGGTTGCCAGATACAACAGTCTTGACTGCACAGGGAGCCTCCAGAGCCTAGGGCCTGTTGGAAGGAGGCGTTAGTTACAGTCCAAGTCACTACCGTGATCTCCAGAGAGTCTCACCGCCACCGGGGAGAATTTTAGTTTGAGAGGGCAGTCTGTGGAAAACGCCTCTGCGGTTCCTTCATTTCTCTTACACCCCAGACCCCTAAAAGTAACGGGGGCCATGCATTCAACGTTCAAAGTGCCTTCCTGCGGACCACACACACTTGTGGAGCGAGGCAGCCTAAGCCGGGCTGCTTGCGTCAAGTTCATGTTCCTTTGGCTTCTGAAACGAAGGCATCCGGTAGCCCTCCTGGAAACCGCACAAATCTTCGGCAGCACCTCTACAAGTACGCCAGGTGCAGCGAGTCATGGTGTTAAGTCCCATACTGTGGAAGGGCCGTACTTGCAAACTACTGTCGTTGTTTTGGAGCACCGTAGGTCCCTTTCCTTTTCGAAAAGATGGCCTTTTTGTTCTCTCCTTTGGCACGCAGGAGAAAGGACTCCACGGCGTTCGGCCTATAGCCACTCGTGGGAGGGCATCTTCCCATTAACTTTTGAGAGTGTACCCCTGCAGCGCTCTCGATCATGACTGTTCTTTGAACACACTACACTGCACTTTCATTTCGAGGAGGGAACGCACGGCATGGGAACTGTTTGTTCTCTGAGAGGAAGCACTGGCGCCTGTTCACTGCCTTTTGAAATGCTCCTGCCTCGCCATTGTGGGGCATACGTCGTGCCGCTAAGCTCACTTAGCACCTATATGTGCTAGAATCACTCTCCGGGGGGGGGGGGGGGGAGGGAACACATCGCTGCCCAGATCACGCTCAAGGTATCACCCTCTTGGCGAGGAGGTACCTTCCGCGAAAGCTGCGCGTCGGTAGCCTGCTTGCAAGTGGCACACTTCGCGACAGGACGCTCTTGGTGATGCTGGTCGAGATGCCCTCTGCCTCCCTGCTCTTTGAGAAGCTGCTTGGAGGATACACTCAGCGTAGCCTGTGCAACTAGTACGGCCTCCTGCTTCTCTCAACTAACGACTTTACCTGCCCTCGTCCCCGGTGCAAAGTGCCTCACCGCAAGGGCACGCTCTGACCCCGGTGTCCACACGTCAGTATTCCAAAGCCTTCACAGGCGTCACAGACGTCCTGCTGCCACATCCCCTCTGAACGCAGCCTGCTACCCGGCTGGGGCTGCATCGCTGCAAACGGTTTGTGGACAGAGCTCCTGCCACTCTCCTAACCGAGGGAGCCCAACGCAGGGTTTCCTGTCACGTTTGCAGACAGCACTGTCTTGTAGCCCATCTCTTTCGTTTTCCCTCACCGTTAGCTATACTTTCTAAAGCCGGGGCAACAGGCTCCTGCTGTGGCGGACGAGGCTCGCTTACTGCTTGGCATACGCCACGGAGAAATGAGCGCAGCTGTAGAGGCCTAGTCCAAAGAGCTCAGGGACGTCTCAGTCCAAAAGTGGCCTTGCCACAGAGTTCACAGACGTCTTCCAGCCCAGGAAGGAACGCGCTGCTTTAGGACTTGTTTCCTAGGCTAAGCCATGAATTGTGCCATTGCCTTCGTGCGTCCTTCATTTCGCCTACATTCCAGACCCCTGAAAGTAACGGGGGCTTGTCAACGTTCAAGCTCCCTCCTGGGGACAACGCATACTCGTGGAGCGAGGAAGCCTAAGGCAGGCTGCTGGCAGCGAGTTCGCGTTCCTTTGGCGTCTGAACCGAAGGCTCCCGGAAGGTCTCCTGAGAACCCCCACCCCCCACACCCCCACCCCCCAATATTTGGCAGGACGTCTACAAGTTTGCCAGGCACAGCGATTCATGGTGTTAGGTCCGATGCGCTGAGCGGGCCGTCCTTGAAAACTGCTGTCGTTCTTTTGGAGCTCAATAGGTTCCTTTTCTTTTTGGAGAGATGCCCTTTCTCTTTCCTCCTCTTACACACAGGGAAACGATTTCCTGGCCATTCGGCCGCTACCCACTCGAGAGAGGGCAGCTTCTCATTAACTTGGGAGAGTGCCCTCCTGCAGCGCTCTCGAGCATGACTGTTCCTTGAACACACTAACCTGCACTCTCCATTCGAGGAGGGAGCGCACTGCCTGGGAACCGTTTGTTCTCTGAGCGGCGTCGGTGGCACTACTGGGCCTGTGAGCTTTGTGGGTCACTGTCTCCTGAAATGCTTTCGCCTCGCCATTGTGGGGCATACATTGTGCGGCTCAGCTCCCTTAGGAGTCACAAGCGGTAGAATTACCTTCCGGGGGAACACATCGGTGCCCGGATCACCCTCAAGGTATCACTTTCTTGGCGTGGAGGTACCTTCCTCGAAAGCTGTGCATTGGTAGCCTGTTTGAAGGGGCTCCTCTCTTGACGTGAACGCTCTAGCTCACGCTGATCGACACGGCCGCCGGCTTCTCTGCTCTTGGAGAAGCCTGCTTTGAGGATACACTCAGCGTAGCCTCTGCAAAGTTCAGCCTTCTGTTTCTCTCAACTCACGGCTTTACCTGCCCTCGTCCCCGGGGCAAAGCGCCTCACCACGATTGCGCGCTCTGAGCCCGACGTCCACACGTCAGTATTCCAAAGCCTTCACAGGCGTCCTGCTTCCACTTCCCCTCTGGACGCAGCCTGCCACCTGGCTGGGGCTGCATCTCTGCAAACGGTTTGTGGACAGAGCTCCTACCACTCTCCTAAGCGAGAGAGTCCAACGCAGGGTTTCCTGTCACGTTTGCAGAGAGCCCTTTCTGGTGCTCCCCTCTTTTTCTCGTCCCTCACCCTCGTCTGTGCTTTCTAAGCTGGGGGAACGGTCTTCTGCTGCGGTGGACGGGGTCTGCTTCCTGCTTGTCATACGCCACAGAGAAATGCGTGCAGCTGTAGAGGACTAGCCAAAAGAGCGCAACGACGTCTCAGTCCAACATTTGGCTAGCTGCAGAGGTCATGGTATCTTCCAGCGCAGGAAAGAATTCGCCGCGAAGGAGACGTTTCCCAGGGTGAGAAATGATTTCTGGCCTTGCAGTTGTCAAGCTCGTGCTGACCGTTGCCATCTCAAAGCCTTTCCCCAACAGTCTCCTTGGTTCTGTTTTGTGGAGGCCAGCTCACCTTAACATTCCCCTTGCTCACCCAAGGAGCTCATGAAGGGATTATATTCGGTACGCCCGTCACGTCCGGCGTGCCAACTGGGGCCAAAACATGGCCTTGGTTGCCAGATACAACAGTCTTGACTGCACAGGGAGCCTCCAGAGCCTAGGGCCTGTTGGAAGGAGGCGTTAGTTACAGTCCAAGTCACTACCGTGATCTCCAGAGAGTCTCACCGCCACCGGGGAGAATTTTAGTTTGAGAGGGCAGTCTGTGGAAAACGCCTCTGCGGTTCCTTCATTTCTCTTACACCCCAGACCCCTAAAAGTAACGGGGGCCATGCATTCAACGTTCAAAGTGCCTTCCTGCGGACCACACACACTTGTGGAGCGAGGCAGCCTAAGCCGGGCTGCTTGCGTCAAGTTCATGTTCCTTTGGCTTCTGAAACGAAGGCATCCGGTAGCCCTCCTGGAAACCGCACAAATCTTCGGCAGCACCTCTACAAGTACGCCAGGTGCAGCGAGTCATGGTGTTAAGTCCCATACTGTGGAAGGGCCGTACTTGCAAACTACTGTCGTTGTTTTGGAGCACCGTAGGTCCCTTTCCTTTTCGAAAAGATGGCCTTTTTGTTCTCTCCTTTGGCACGCAGGAGAAAGGACTCCACGGCGTTCGGCCTATAGCCACTCGTGGGAGGGCATCTTCCCATTAACTTTTGAGAGTGTACCCCTGCAGCGCTCTCGATCATGACTGTTCTTTGAACACACTACACTGCACTTTCATTTCGAGGAGGGAACGCACGGCATGGGAACTGTTTGTTCTCTGAGAGGAAGCACTGGCGCCTGTTCACTGCCTTTTGAAATGCTCCTGCCTCGCCATTGTGGGGCATACGTCGTGCCGCTAAGCTCACTTAGCACCTATATGTGCTAGAATCACTCTCCGGGGGGGGGGGGGGGGAGGGAACACATCGCTGCCCAGATCACGCTCAAGGTATCACCCTCTTGGCGAGGAGGTACCTTCCGCGAAAGCTGCGCGTCGGTAGCCTGCTTGCAAGTGGCACACTTCGCGACAGGACGCTCTTGGTGATGCTGGTCGAGATGCCCTCTGCCTCCCTGCTCTTTGAGAAGCTGCTTGGAGGATACACTCAGCGTAGCCTGTGCAACTAGTACGGCCTCCTGCTTCTCTCAACTAACGACTTTACCTGCCCTCGTCCCCGGTGCAAAGTGCCTCACCGCAAGGGCACGCTCTGACCCCGGTGTCCACACGTCAGTATTCCAAAGCCTTCACAGGCGTCACAGACGTCCTGCTGCCACATCCCCTCTGAACGCAGCCTGCTACCCGGCTGGGGCTGCATCGCTGCAAACGGTTTGTGGACAGAGCTCCTGCCACTCTCCTAACCGAGGGAGCCCAACGCAGGGTTTCCTGTCACGTTTGCAGACAGCACTGTCTTGTAGCCCATCTCTTTCGTTTTCCCTCACCGTTAGCTATACTTTCTAAAGCCGGGGCAACAGGCTCCTGCTGTGGCGGACGAGGCTCGCTTACTGCTTGGCATACGCCACGGAGAAATGAGCGCAGCTGTAGAGGCCTAGTCCAAAGAGCTCAGGGACGTCTCAGTCCAAAAGTGGCCTTGCCACAGAGTTCACAGACGTCTTCCAGCCCAGGAAGGAACGCGCTGCTTTAGGACTTGTTTCCTAGGCTAAGCCATGAATTGTGCCATTGCCTTCGTGCGTCCTTCATTTCGCCTACATTCCAGACCCCTGAAAGTAACGGGGGCTTGTCAACGTTCAAGCTCCCTCCTGGGGACAACGCATACTCGTGGAGCGAGGAAGCCTAAGGCAGGCTGCTGGCAGCGAGTTCGCGTTCCTTTGGCGTCTGAACCGAAGGCTCCCGGAAGGTCTCCTGAGAACCCCCACCCCCCACACCCCCACCCCCCAATATTTGGCAGGACGTCTACAAGTTTGCCAGGCACAGCGATTCATGGTGTTAGGTCCGATGCGCTGAGCGGGCCGTCCTTGAAAACTGCTGTCGTTCTTTTGGAGCTCAATAGGTTCCTTTTCTTTTTGGAGAGATGCCCTTTCTCTTTCCTCCTCTTACACACAGGGAAACGATTTCCTGGCCATTCGGCCGCTACCCACTCGAGAGAGGGCAGCTTCTCATTAACTTGGGAGAGTGCCCTCCTGCAGCGCTCTCGAGCATGACTGTTCCTTGAACACACTAACCTGCACTCTCCATTCGAGGAGGGAGCGCACTGCCTGGGAACCGTTTGTTCTCTGAGCGGCGTCGGTGGCACTACTGGGCCTGTGAGCTTTGTGGGTCACTGTCTCCTGAAATGCTTTCGCCTCGCCATTGTGGGGCATACATTGTGCGGCTCAGCTCCCTTAGGAGTCACAAGCGGTAGAATTACCTTCCGGGGGAACACATCGGTGCCCGGATCACCCTCAAGGTATCACTTTCTTGGCGTGGAGGTACCTTCCTCGAAAGCTGTGCATTGGTAGCCTGTTTGAAGGGGCTCCTCTCTTGACGTGAACGCTCTAGCTCACGCTGATCGACACGGCCGCCGGCTTCTCTGCTCTTGGAGAAGCCTGCTTTGAGGATACACTCAGCGTAGCCTCTGCAAAGTTCAGCCTTCTGTTTCTCTCAACTCACGGCTTTACCTGCCCTCGTCCCCGGGGCAAAGCGCCTCACCACGATTGCGCGCTCTGAGCCCGACGTCCACACGTCAGTATTCCAAAGCCTTCACAGGCGTCCTGCTTCCACTTCCCCTCTGGACGCAGCCTGCCACCTGGCTGGGGCTGCATCTCTGCAAACGGTTTGTGGACAGAGCTCCTACCACTCTCCTAAGCGAGAGAGTCCAACGCAGGGTTTCCTGTCACGTTTGCAGAGAGCCCTTTCTGGTGCTCCCCTCTTTTTCTCGTCCCTCACCCTCGTCTGTGCTTTCTAAGCTGGGGGAACGGTCTTCTGCTGCGGTGGACGGGGTCTGCTTCCTGCTTGTCATACGCCACAGAGAAATGCGTGCAGCTGTAGAGGACTAGCCAAAAGAGCGCAACGACGTCTCAGTCCAACATTTGGCTAGCTGCAGAGGTCATGGTATCTTCCAGCGCAGGAAAGAATTCGCCGCGAAGGAGACGTTTCCCAGGGTGAGAAATGATTTCTGGCCTTGCAGTTGTCAAGCTCGTGCTGACCGTTGCCATCTCAAAGCCTTTCCCCAACAGTCTCCTTGGTTCTGTTTTGTGGAGGCCAGCTCACCTTAACATTCCCCTTGCTCACCCAAGGAGCTCATGAAGGGATTATATTCGGTACGCCCGTCACGTCCGGCGTGCCAACTGGGGCCAAAACATGGCCTTGGTTGCCAGATACAACAGTCTTGACTGCACAGGGAGCCTCCAGAGCCTAGGGCCTGTTGGAAGGAGGCGTTAGTTACAGTCCAAGTCACTACCGTGATCTCCAGAGAGTCTCACCGCCACCGGGGAGAATTTTAGTTTGAGAGGGCAGTCTGTGGAAAACGCCTCTGCGGTTCCTTCATTTCTCTTACACCCCAGACCCCTAAAAGTAACGGGGGCCATGCATTCAACGTTCAAAGTGCCTTCCTGCGGACCACACACACTTGTGGAGCGAGGCAGCCTAAGCCGGGCTGCTTGCGTCAAGTTCATGTTCCTTTGGCTTCTGAAACGAAGGCATCCGGTAGCCCTCCTGGAAACCGCACAAATCTTCGGCAGCACCTCTACAAGTACGCCAGGTGCAGCGAGTCATGGTGTTAAGTCCCATACTGTGGAAGGGCCGTACTTGCAAACTACTGTCGTTGTTTTGGAGCACCGTAGGTCCCTTTCCTTTTCGAAAAGATGGCCTTTTTGTTCTCTCCTTTGGCACGCAGGAGAAAGGACTCCACGGCGTTCGGCCTATAGCCACTCGTGGGAGGGCATCTTCCCATTAACTTTTGAGAGTGTACCCCTGCAGCGCTCTCGATCATGACTGTTCTTTGAACACACTACACTGCACTTTCATTTCGAGGAGGGAACGCACGGCATGGGAACTGTTTGTTCTCTGAGAGGAAGCACTGGCGCCTGTTCACTGCCTTTTGAAATGCTCCTGCCTCGCCATTGTGGGGCATACGTCGTGCCGCTAAGCTCACTTAGCACCTATATGTGCTAGAATCACTCTCCGGGGGGGGGGGGGGGGAGGGAACACATCGCTGCCCAGATCACGCTCAAGGTATCACCCTCTTGGCGAGGAGGTACCTTCCGCGAAAGCTGCGCGTCGGTAGCCTGCTTGCAAGTGGCACACTTCGCGACAGGACGCTCTTGGTGATGCTGGTCGAGATGCCCTCTGCCTCCCTGCTCTTTGAGAAGCTGCTTGGAGGATACACTCAGCGTAGCCTGTGCAACTAGTACGGCCTCCTGCTTCTCTCAACTAACGACTTTACCTGCCCTCGTCCCCGGTGCAAAGTGCCTCACCGCAAGGGCACGCTCTGACCCCGGTGTCCACACGTCAGTATTCCAAAGCCTTCACAGGCGTCACAGACGTCCTGCTGCCACATCCCCTCTGAACGCAGCCTGCTACCCGGCTGGGGCTGCATCGCTGCAAACGGTTTGTGGACAGAGCTCCTGCCACTCTCCTAACCGAGGGAGCCCAACGCAGGGTTTCCTGTCACGTTTGCAGACAGCACTGTCTTGTAGCCCATCTCTTTCGTTTTCCCTCACCGTTAGCTATACTTTCTAAAGCCGGGGCAACAGGCTCCTGCTGTGGCGGACGAGGCTCGCTTACTGCTTGGCATACGCCACGGAGAAATGAGCGCAGCTGTAGAGGCCTAGTCCAAAGAGCTCAGGGACGTCTCAGTCCAAAAGTGGCCTTGCCACAGAGTTCACAGACGTCTTCCAGCCCAGGAAGGAACGCGCTGCTTTAGGACTTGTTTCCTAGGCTAAGCCATGAATTGTGCCATTGCCTTCGTGCGTCCTTCATTTCGCCTACATTCCAGACCCCTGAAAGTAACGGGGGCTTGTCAACGTTCAAGCTCCCTCCTGGGGACAACGCATACTCGTGGAGCGAGGAAGCCTAAGGCAGGCTGCTGGCAGCGAGTTCGCGTTCCTTTGGCGTCTGAACCGAAGGCTCCCGGAAGGTCTCCTGAGAACCCCCACCCCCCACACCCCCACCCCCCAATATTTGGCAGGACGTCTACAAGTTTGCCAGGCACAGCGATTCATGGTGTTAGGTCCGATGCGCTGAGCGGGCCGTCCTTGAAAACTGCTGTCGTTCTTTTGGAGCTCAATAGGTTCCTTTTCTTTTTGGAGAGATGCCCTTTCTCTTTCCTCCTCTTACACACAGGGAAACGATTTCCTGGCCATTCGGCCGCTACCCACTCGAGAGAGGGCAGCTTCTCATTAACTTGGGAGAGTGCCCTCCTGCAGCGCTCTCGAGCATGACTGTTCCTTGAACACACTAACCTGCACTCTCCATTCGAGGAGGGAGCGCACTGCCTGGGAACCGTTTGTTCTCTGAGCGGCGTCGGTGGCACTACTGGGCCTGTGAGCTTTGTGGGTCACTGTCTCCTGAAATGCTTTCGCCTCGCCATTGTGGGGCATACATTGTGCGGCTCAGCTCCCTTAGGAGTCACAAGCGGTAGAATTACCTTCCGGGGGAACACATCGGTGCCCGGATCACCCTCAAGGTATCACTTTCTTGGCGTGGAGGTACCTTCCTCGAAAGCTGTGCATTGGTAGCCTGTTTGAAGGGGCTCCTCTCTTGACGTGAACGCTCTAGCTCACGCTGATCGACACGGCCGCCGGCTTCTCTGCTCTTGGAGAAGCCTGCTTTGAGGATACACTCAGCGTAGCCTCTGCAAAGTTCAGCCTTCTGTTTCTCTCAACTCACGGCTTTACCTGCCCTCGTCCCCGGGGCAAAGCGCCTCACCACGATTGCGCGCTCTGAGCCCGACGTCCACACGTCAGTATTCCAAAGCCTTCACAGGCGTCCTGCTTCCACTTCCCCTCTGGACGCAGCCTGCCACCTGGCTGGGGCTGCATCTCTGCAAACGGTTTGTGGACAGAGCTCCTACCACTCTCCTAAGCGAGAGAGTCCAACGCAGGGTTTCCTGTCACGTTTGCAGAGAGCCCTTTCTGGTGCTCCCCTCTTTTTCTCGTCCCTCACCCTCGTCTGTGCTTTCTAAGCTGGGGGAACGGTCTTCTGCTGCGGTGGACGGGGTCTGCTTCCTGCTTGTCATACGCCACAGAGAAATGCGTGCAGCTGTAGAGGACTAGCCAAAAGAGCGCAACGACGTCTCAGTCCAACATTTGGCTAGCTGCAGAGGTCATGGTATCTTCCAGCGCAGGAAAGAATTCGCCGCGAAGGAGACGTTTCCCAGGGTGAGAAATGATTTCTGGCCTTGCAGTTGTCAAGCTCGTGCTGACCGTTGCCATCTCAAAGCCTTTCCCCAACAGTCTCCTTGGTTCTGTTTTGTGGAGGCCAGCTCACCTTAACATTCCCCTTGCTCACCCAAGGAGCTCATGAAGGGATTATATTCGGTACGCCCGTCACGTCCGGCGTGCCAACTGGGGCCAAAACATGGCCTTGGTTGCCAGATACAACAGTCTTGACTGCACAGGGAGCCTCCAGAGCCTAGGGCCTGTTGGAAGGAGGCGTTAGTTACAGTCCAAGTCACTACCGTGATCTCCAGAGAGTCTCACCGCCACCGGGGAGAATTTTAGTTTGAGAGGGCAGTCTGTGGAAAACGCCTCTGCGGTTCCTTCATTTCTCTTACACCCCAGACCCCTAAAAGTAACGGGGGCCATGCATTCAACGTTCAAAGTGCCTTCCTGCGGACCACACACACTTGTGGAGCGAGGCAGCCTAAGCCGGGCTGCTTGCGTCAAGTTCATGTTCCTTTGGCTTCTGAAACGAAGGCATCCGGTAGCCCTCCTGGAAACCGCACAAATCTTCGGCAGCACCTCTACAAGTACGCCAGGTGCAGCGAGTCATGGTGTTAAGTCCCATACTGTGGAAGGGCCGTACTTGCAAACTACTGTCGTTGTTTTGGAGCACCGTAGGTCCCTTTCCTTTTCGAAAAGATGGCCTTTTTGTTCTCTCCTTTGGCACGCAGGAGAAAGGACTCCACGGCGTTCGGCCTATAGCCACTCGTGGGAGGGCATCTTCCCATTAACTTTTGAGAGTGTACCCCTGCAGCGCTCTCGATCATGACTGTTCTTTGAACACACTACACTGCACTTTCATTTCGAGGAGGGAACGCACGGCATGGGAACTGTTTGTTCTCTGAGAGGAAGCACTGGCGCCTGTTCACTGCCTTTTGAAATGCTCCTGCCTCGCCATTGTGGGGCATACGTCGTGCCGCTAAGCTCACTTAGCACCTATATGTGCTAGAATCACTCTCCGGGGGGGGGGGGGGGGAGGGAACACATCGCTGCCCAGATCACGCTCAAGGTATCACCCTCTTGGCGAGGAGGTACCTTCCGCGAAAGCTGCGCGTCGGTAGCCTGCTTGCAAGTGGCACACTTCGCGACAGGACGCTCTTGGTGATGCTGGTCGAGATGCCCTCTGCCTCCCTGCTCTTTGAGAAGCTGCTTGGAGGATACACTCAGCGTAGCCTGTGCAACTAGTACGGCCTCCTGCTTCTCTCAACTAACGACTTTACCTGCCCTCGTCCCCGGTGCAAAGTGCCTCACCGCAAGGGCACGCTCTGACCCCGGTGTCCACACGTCAGTATTCCAAAGCCTTCACAGGCGTCACAGACGTCCTGCTGCCACATCCCCTCTGAACGCAGCCTGCTACCCGGCTGGGGCTGCATCGCTGCAAACGGTTTGTGGACAGAGCTCCTGCCACTCTCCTAACCGAGGGAGCCCAACGCAGGGTTTCCTGTCACGTTTGCAGACAGCACTGTCTTGTAGCCCATCTCTTTCGTTTTCCCTCACCGTTAGCTATACTTTCTAAAGCCGGGGCAACAGGCTCCTGCTGTGGCGGACGAGGCTCGCTTACTGCTTGGCATACGCCACGGAGAAATGAGCGCAGCTGTAGAGGCCTAGTCCAAAGAGCTCAGGGACGTCTCAGTCCAAAAGTGGCCTTGCCACAGAGTTCACAGACGTCTTCCAGCCCAGGAAGGAACGCGCTGCTTTAGGACTTGTTTCCTAGGCTAAGCCATGAATTGTGCCATTGCCTTCGTGCGTCCTTCATTTCGCCTACATTCCAGACCCCTGAAAGTAACGGGGGCTTGTCAACGTTCAAGCTCCCTCCTGGGGACAACGCATACTCGTGGAGCGAGGAAGCCTAAGGCAGGCTGCTGGCAGCGAGTTCGCGTTCCTTTGGCGTCTGAACCGAAGGCTCCCGGAAGGTCTCCTGAGAACCCCCACCCCCCACACCCCCACCCCCCAATATTTGGCAGGACGTCTACAAGTTTGCCAGGCACAGCGATTCATGGTGTTAGGTCCGATGCGCTGAGCGGGCCGTCCTTGAAAACTGCTGTCGTTCTTTTGGAGCTCAATAGGTTCCTTTTCTTTTTGGAGAGATGCCCTTTCTCTTTCCTCCTCTTACACACAGGGAAACGATTTCCTGGCCATTCGGCCGCTACCCACTCGAGAGAGGGCAGCTTCTCATTAACTTGGGAGAGTGCCCTCCTGCAGCGCTCTCGAGCATGACTGTTCCTTGAACACACTAACCTGCACTCTCCATTCGAGGAGGGAGCGCACTGCCTGGGAACCGTTTGTTCTCTGAGCGGCGTCGGTGGCACTACTGGGCCTGTGAGCTTTGTGGGTCACTGTCTCCTGAAATGCTTTCGCCTCGCCATTGTGGGGCATACATTGTGCGGCTCAGCTCCCTTAGGAGTCACAAGCGGTAGAATTACCTTCCGGGGGAACACATCGGTGCCCGGATCACCCTCAAGGTATCACTTTCTTGGCGTGGAGGTACCTTCCTCGAAAGCTGTGCATTGGTAGCCTGTTTGAAGGGGCTCCTCTCTTGACGTGAACGCTCTAGCTCACGCTGATCGACACGGCCGCCGGCTTCTCTGCTCTTGGAGAAGCCTGCTTTGAGGATACACTCAGCGTAGCCTCTGCAAAGTTCAGCCTTCTGTTTCTCTCAACTCACGGCTTTACCTGCCCTCGTCCCCGGGGCAAAGCGCCTCACCACGATTGCGCGCTCTGAGCCCGACGTCCACACGTCAGTATTCCAAAGCCTTCACAGGCGTCCTGCTTCCACTTCCCCTCTGGACGCAGCCTGCCACCTGGCTGGGGCTGCATCTCTGCAAACGGTTTGTGGACAGAGCTCCTACCACTCTCCTAAGCGAGAGAGTCCAACGCAGGGTTTCCTGTCACGTTTGCAGAGAGCCCTTTCTGGTGCTCCCCTCTTTTTCTCGTCCCTCACCCTCGTCTGTGCTTTCTAAGCTGGGGGAACGGTCTTCTGCTGCGGTGGACGGGGTCTGCTTCCTGCTTGTCATACGCCACAGAGAAATGCGTGCAGCTGTAGAGGACTAGCCAAAAGAGCGCAACGACGTCTCAGTCCAACATTTGGCTAGCTGCAGAGGTCATGGTATCTTCCAGCGCAGGAAAGAATTCGCCGCGAAGGAGACGTTTCCCAGGGTGAGAAATGATTTCTGGCCTTGCAGTTGTCAAGCTCGTGCTGACCGTTGCCATCTCAAAGCCTTTCCCCAACAGTCTCCTTGGTTCTGTTTTGTGGAGGCCAGCTCACCTTAACATTCCCCTTGCTCACCCAAGGAGCTCATGAAGGGATTATATTCGGTACGCCCGTCACGTCCGGCGTGCCAACTGGGGCCAAAACATGGCCTTGGTTGCCAGATACAACAGTCTTGACTGCACAGGGAGCCTCCAGAGCCTAGGGCCTGTTGGAAGGAGGCGTTAGTTACAGTCCAAGTCACTACCGTGATCTCCAGAGAGTCTCACCGCCACCGGGGAGAATTTTAGTTTGAGAGGGCAGTCTGTGGAAAACGCCTCTGCGGTTCCTTCATTTCTCTTACACCCCAGACCCCTAAAAGTAACGGGGGCCATGCATTCAACGTTCAAAGTGCCTTCCTGCGGACCACACACACTTGTGGAGCGAGGCAGCCTAAGCCGGGCTGCTTGCGTCAAGTTCATGTTCCTTTGGCTTCTGAAACGAAGGCATCCGGTAGCCCTCCTGGAAACCGCACAAATCTTCGGCAGCACCTCTACAAGTACGCCAGGTGCAGCGAGTCATGGTGTTAAGTCCCATACTGTGGAAGGGCCGTACTTGCAAACTACTGTCGTTGTTTTGGAGCACCGTAGGTCCCTTTCCTTTTCGAAAAGATGGCCTTTTTGTTCTCTCCTTTGGCACGCAGGAGAAAGGACTCCACGGCGTTCGGCCTATAGCCACTCGTGGGAGGGCATCTTCCCATTAACTTTTGAGAGTGTACCCCTGCAGCGCTCTCGATCATGACTGTTCTTTGAACACACTACACTGCACTTTCATTTCGAGGAGGGAACGCACGGCATGGGAACTGTTTGTTCTCTGAGAGGAAGCACTGGCGCCTGTTCACTGCCTTTTGAAATGCTCCTGCCTCGCCATTGTGGGGCATACGTCGTGCCGCTAAGCTCACTTAGCACCTATATGTGCTAGAATCACTCTCCGGGGGGGGGGGGGGGGAGGGAACACATCGCTGCCCAGATCACGCTCAAGGTATCACCCTCTTGGCGAGGAGGTACCTTCCGCGAAAGCTGCGCGTCGGTAGCCTGCTTGCAAGTGGCACACTTCGCGACAGGACGCTCTTGGTGATGCTGGTCGAGATGCCCTCTGCCTCCCTGCTCTTTGAGAAGCTGCTTGGAGGATACACTCAGCGTAGCCTGTGCAACTAGTACGGCCTCCTGCTTCTCTCAACTAACGACTTTACCTGCCCTCGTCCCCGGTGCAAAGTGCCTCACCGCAAGGGCACGCTCTGACCCCGGTGTCCACACGTCAGTATTCCAAAGCCTTCACAGGCGTCACAGACGTCCTGCTGCCACATCCCCTCTGAACGCAGCCTGCTACCCGGCTGGGGCTGCATCGCTGCAAACGGTTTGTGGACAGAGCTCCTGCCACTCTCCTAACCGAGGGAGCCCAACGCAGGGTTTCCTGTCACGTTTGCAGACAGCACTGTCTTGTAGCCCATCTCTTTCGTTTTCCCTCACCGTTAGCTATACTTTCTAAAGCCGGGGCAACAGGCTCCTGCTGTGGCGGACGAGGCTCGCTTACTGCTTGGCATACGCCACGGAGAAATGAGCGCAGCTGTAGAGGCCTAGTCCAAAGAGCTCAGGGACGTCTCAGTCCAAAAGTGGCCTTGCCACAGAGTTCACAGACGTCTTCCAGCCCAGGAAGGAACGCGCTGCTTTAGGACTTGTTTCCTAGGCTAAGCCATGAATTGTGCCATTGCCTTCGTGCGTCCTTCATTTCGCCTACATTCCAGACCCCTGAAAGTAACGGGGGCTTGTCAACGTTCAAGCTCCCTCCTGGGGACAACGCATACTCGTGGAGCGAGGAAGCCTAAGGCAGGCTGCTGGCAGCGAGTTCGCGTTCCTTTGGCGTCTGAACCGAAGGCTCCCGGAAGGTCTCCTGAGAACCCCCACCCCCCACACCCCCACCCCCCAATATTTGGCAGGACGTCTACAAGTTTGCCAGGCACAGCGATTCATGGTGTTAGGTCCGATGCGCTGAGCGGGCCGTCCTTGAAAACTGCTGTCGTTCTTTTGGAGCTCAATAGGTTCCTTTTCTTTTTGGAGAGATGCCCTTTCTCTTTCCTCCTCTTACACACAGGGAAACGATTTCCTGGCCATTCGGCCGCTACCCACTCGAGAGAGGGCAGCTTCTCATTAACTTGGGAGAGTGCCCTCCTGCAGCGCTCTCGAGCATGACTGTTCCTTGAACACACTAACCTGCACTCTCCATTCGAGGAGGGAGCGCACTGCCTGGGAACCGTTTGTTCTCTGAGCGGCGTCGGTGGCACTACTGGGCCTGTGAGCTTTGTGGGTCACTGTCTCCTGAAATGCTTTCGCCTCGCCATTGTGGGGCATACATTGTGCGGCTCAGCTCCCTTAGGAGTCACAAGCGGTAGAATTACCTTCCGGGGGAACACATCGGTGCCCGGATCACCCTCAAGGTATCACTTTCTTGGCGTGGAGGTACCTTCCTCGAAAGCTGTGCATTGGTAGCCTGTTTGAAGGGGCTCCTCTCTTGACGTGAACGCTCTAGCTCACGCTGATCGACACGGCCGCCGGCTTCTCTGCTCTTGGAGAAGCCTGCTTTGAGGATACACTCAGCGTAGCCTCTGCAAAGTTCAGCCTTCTGTTTCTCTCAACTCACGGCTTTACCTGCCCTCGTCCCCGGGGCAAAGCGCCTCACCACGATTGCGCGCTCTGAGCCCGACGTCCACACGTCAGTATTCCAAAGCCTTCACAGGCGTCCTGCTTCCACTTCCCCTCTGGACGCAGCCTGCCACCTGGCTGGGGCTGCATCTCTGCAAACGGTTTGTGGACAGAGCTCCTACCACTCTCCTAAGCGAGAGAGTCCAACGCAGGGTTTCCTGTCACGTTTGCAGAGAGCCCTTTCTGGTGCTCCCCTCTTTTTCTCGTCCCTCACCCTCGTCTGTGCTTTCTAAGCTGGGGGAACGGTCTTCTGCTGCGGTGGACGGGGTCTGCTTCCTGCTTGTCATACGCCACAGAGAAATGCGTGCAGCTGTAGAGGACTAGCCAAAAGAGCGCAACGACGTCTCAGTCCAACATTTGGCTAGCTGCAGAGGTCATGGTATCTTCCAGCGCAGGAAAGAATTCGCCGCGAAGGAGACGTTTCCCAGGGTGAGAAATGATTTCTGGCCTTGCAGTTGTCAAGCTCGTGCTGACCGTTGCCATCTCAAAGCCTTTCCCCAACAGTCTCCTTGGTTCTGTTTTGTGGAGGCCAGCTCACCTTAACATTCCCCTTGCTCACCCAAGGAGCTCATGAAGGGATTATATTCGGTACGCCCGTCACGTCCGGCGTGCCAACTGGGGCCAAAACATGGCCTTGGTTGCCAGATACAACAGTCTTGACTGCACAGGGAGCCTCCAGAGCCTAGGGCCTGTTGGAAGGAGGCGTTAGTTACAGTCCAAGTCACTACCGTGATCTCCAGAGAGTCTCACCGCCACCGGGGAGAATTTTAGTTTGAGAGGGCAGTCTGTGGAAAACGCCTCTGCGGTTCCTTCATTTCTCTTACACCCCAGACCCCTAAAAGTAACGGGGGCCATGCATTCAACGTTCAAAGTGCCTTCCTGCGGACCACACACACTTGTGGAGCGAGGCAGCCTAAGCCGGGCTGCTTGCGTCAAGTTCATGTTCCTTTGGCTTCTGAAACGAAGGCATCCGGTAGCCCTCCTGGAAACCGCACAAATCTTCGGCAGCACCTCTACAAGTACGCCAGGTGCAGCGAGTCATGGTGTTAAGTCCCATACTGTGGAAGGGCCGTACTTGCAAACTACTGTCGTTGTTTTGGAGCACCGTAGGTCCCTTTCCTTTTCGAAAAGATGGCCTTTTTGTTCTCTCCTTTGGCACGCAGGAGAAAGGACTCCACGGCGTTCGGCCTATAGCCACTCGTGGGAGGGCATCTTCCCATTAACTTTTGAGAGTGTACCCCTGCAGCGCTCTCGATCATGACTGTTCTTTGAACACACTACACTGCACTTTCATTTCGAGGAGGGAACGCACGGCATGGGAACTGTTTGTTCTCTGAGAGGAAGCACTGGCGCCTGTTCACTGCCTTTTGAAATGCTCCTGCCTCGCCATTGTGGGGCATACGTCGTGCCGCTAAGCTCACTTAGCACCTATATGTGCTAGAATCACTCTCCGGGGGGGGGGGGGGGGAGGGAACACATCGCTGCCCAGATCACGCTCAAGGTATCACCCTCTTGGCGAGGAGGTACCTTCCGCGAAAGCTGCGCGTCGGTAGCCTGCTTGCAAGTGGCACACTTCGCGACAGGACGCTCTTGGTGATGCTGGTCGAGATGCCCTCTGCCTCCCTGCTCTTTGAGAAGCTGCTTGGAGGATACACTCAGCGTAGCCTGTGCAACTAGTACGGCCTCCTGCTTCTCTCAACTAACGACTTTACCTGCCCTCGTCCCCGGTGCAAAGTGCCTCACCGCAAGGGCACGCTCTGACCCCGGTGTCCACACGTCAGTATTCCAAAGCCTTCACAGGCGTCACAGACGTCCTGCTGCCACATCCCCTCTGAACGCAGCCTGCTACCCGGCTGGGGCTGCATCGCTGCAAACGGTTTGTGGACAGAGCTCCTGCCACTCTCCTAACCGAGGGAGCCCAACGCAGGGTTTCCTGTCACGTTTGCAGACAGCACTGTCTTGTAGCCCATCTCTTTCGTTTTCCCTCACCGTTAGCTATACTTTCTAAAGCCGGGGCAACAGGCTCCTGCTGTGGCGGACGAGGCTCGCTTACTGCTTGGCATACGCCACGGAGAAATGAGCGCAGCTGTAGAGGCCTAGTCCAAAGAGCTCAGGGACGTCTCAGTCCAAAAGTGGCCTTGCCACAGAGTTCACAGACGTCTTCCAGCCCAGGAAGGAACGCGCTGCTTTAGGACTTGTTTCCTAGGCTAAGCCATGAATTGTGCCATTGCCTTCGTGCGTCCTTCATTTCGCCTACATTCCAGACCCCTGAAAGTAACGGGGGCTTGTCAACGTTCAAGCTCCCTCCTGGGGACAACGCATACTCGTGGAGCGAGGAAGCCTAAGGCAGGCTGCTGGCAGCGAGTTCGCGTTCCTTTGGCGTCTGAACCGAAGGCTCCCGGAAGGTCTCCTGAGAACCCCCACCCCCCACACCCCCACCCCCCAATATTTGGCAGGACGTCTACAAGTTTGCCAGGCACAGCGATTCATGGTGTTAGGTCCGATGCGCTGAGCGGGCCGTCCTTGAAAACTGCTGTCGTTCTTTTGGAGCTCAATAGGTTCCTTTTCTTTTTGGAGAGATGCCCTTTCTCTTTCCTCCTCTTACACACAGGGAAACGATTTCCTGGCCATTCGGCCGCTACCCACTCGAGAGAGGGCAGCTTCTCATTAACTTGGGAGAGTGCCCTCCTGCAGCGCTCTCGAGCATGACTGTTCCTTGAACACACTAACCTGCACTCTCCATTCGAGGAGGGAGCGCACTGCCTGGGAACCGTTTGTTCTCTGAGCGGCGTCGGTGGCACTACTGGGCCTGTGAGCTTTGTGGGTCACTGTCTCCTGAAATGCTTTCGCCTCGCCATTGTGGGGCATACATTGTGCGGCTCAGCTCCCTTAGGAGTCACAAGCGGTAGAATTACCTTCCGGGGGAACACATCGGTGCCCGGATCACCCTCAAGGTATCACTTTCTTGGCGTGGAGGTACCTTCCTCGAAAGCTGTGCATTGGTAGCCTGTTTGAAGGGGCTCCTCTCTTGACGTGAACGCTCTAGCTCACGCTGATCGACACGGCCGCCGGCTTCTCTGCTCTTGGAGAAGCCTGCTTTGAGGATACACTCAGCGTAGCCTCTGCAAAGTTCAGCCTTCTGTTTCTCTCAACTCACGGCTTTACCTGCCCTCGTCCCCGGGGCAAAGCGCCTCACCACGATTGCGCGCTCTGAGCCCGACGTCCACACGTCAGTATTCCAAAGCCTTCACAGGCGTCCTGCTTCCACTTCCCCTCTGGACGCAGCCTGCCACCTGGCTGGGGCTGCATCTCTGCAAACGGTTTGTGGACAGAGCTCCTACCACTCTCCTAAGCGAGAGAGTCCAACGCAGGGTTTCCTGTCACGTTTGCAGAGAGCCCTTTCTGGTGCTCCCCTCTTTTTCTCGTCCCTCACCCTCGTCTGTGCTTTCTAAGCTGGGGGAACGGTCTTCTGCTGCGGTGGACGGGGTCTGCTTCCTGCTTGTCATACGCCACAGAGAAATGCGTGCAGCTGTAGAGGACTAGCCAAAAGAGCGCAACGACGTCTCAGTCCAACATTTGGCTAGCTGCAGAGGTCATGGTATCTTCCAGCGCAGGAAAGAATTCGCCGCGAAGGAGACGTTTCCTAGGGTGAGAAATGATTTCTGGCCTTGCAGTTGTCAAGCTCGTGCTGACCGTTGCCATCTCAAAGCCTTTCCCCAACAGTCTCCTTGGTTCTGTTTTGTGGAGGCCAGCTCACCTTAACATTCCCCTTGCTCACCCAAGGAGCTCATGAAGGGATTATATTCGGTACGCCCGTCACGTCCGGCGTGCCAACTGGGGCCAAAACATGGCCTTGGTTGCCAGATACAACAGTCTTGACTGCACAGGGAGCCTCCAGAGCCTAGGGCCTGTTGGAAGGAGGCGTTAGTTACAGTCCAAGTCACTACCGTGATCTCCAGAGAGTCTCACCGCCACCGGGGAGAATTTTAGTTTGAGAGGGCAGTCTGTGGAAAACGCCTCTGCGGTTCCTTCATTTCTCTTACACCCCAGACCCCTAAAAGTAACGGGGGCCATGCATTCAACGTTCAAAGTGCCTTCCTGCGGACCACACACACTTGTGGAGCGAGGCAGCCTAAGCCGGGCTGCTTGCGTCAAGTTCATGTTCCTTTGGCTTCTGAAACGAAGGCATCCGGTAGCCCTCCTGGAAACCGCACAAATCTTCGGCAGCACCTCTACAAGTACGCCAGGTGCAGCGAGTCATGGTGTTAAGTCCCATACTGTGGAAGGGCCGTACTTGCAAACTACTGTCGTTGTTTTGGAGCACCGTAGGTCCCTTTCCTTTTCGAAAAGATGGCCTTTTTGTTCTCTCCTTTGGCACGCAGGAGAAAGGACTCCACGGCGTTCGGCCTATAGCCACTCGTGGGAGGGCATCTTCCCATTAACTTTTGAGAGTGTACCCCTGCAGCGCTCTCGATCATGACTGTTCTTTGAACACACTACACTGCACTTTCATTTCGAGGAGGGAACGCACGGCATGGGAACTGTTTGTTCTCTGAGAGGAAGCACTGGCGCCTGTTCACTGCCTTTTGAAATGCTCCTGCCTCGCCATTGTGGGGCATACGTCGTGCCGCTAAGCTCACTTAGCACCTATATGTGCTAGAATCACTCTCCGGGGGGGGGGGGGGGAGGGAACACATCGCTGCCCAGATCACGCTCAAGGTATCACCCTCTTGGCGAGGAGGTACCTTCCGCGAAAGCTGCGCGTCGGTAGCCTGCTTGCAAGTGGCACACTTCGCGACAGGACGCTCTTGGTGATGCTGGTCGAGATGCCCTCTGCCTCCCTGCTCTTTGAGAAGCTGCTTGGAGGATACACTCAGCGTAGCCTGTGCAACTAGTACGGCCTCCTGCTTCTCTCAACTAACGACTTTACCTGCCCTCGTCCCCGGTGCAAAGTGCCTCACCGCAAGGGCACGCTCTGACCCCGGTGTCCACACGTCAGTATTCCAAAGCCTTCACAGGCGTCACAGACGTCCTGCTGCCACATCCCCTCTGAACGCAGCCTGCTACCCGGCTGGGGCTGCATCGCTGCAAACGGTTTGTGGACAGAGCTCCTGCCACTCTCCTAACCGAGGGAGCCCAACGCAGGGTTTCCTGTCACGTTTGCAGACAGCACTGTCTTGTAGCCCATCTCTTTCGTTTTCCCTCACCGTTAGCTATACTTTCTAAAGCCGGGGCAACAGGCTCCTGCTGTGGCGGACGAGGCTCGCTTACTGCTTGGCATACGCCACGGAGAAATGAGCGCAGCTGTAGAGGCCTAGTCCAAAGAGCTCAGGGACGTCTCAGTCCAAAAGTGGCCTTGCCACAGAGTTCACAGACGTCTTCCAGCCCAGGAAGGAACGCGCTGCTTTAGGACTTGTTTCCTAGGCTAAGCCATGAATTGTGCCATTGCCTTCGTGCGTCCTTCATTTCGCCTACATTCCAGACCCCTGAAAGTAACGGGGGCTTGTCAACGTTCAAGCTCCCTCCTGGGGACAACGCATACTCGTGGAGCGAGGAAGCCTAAGGCAGGCTGCTGGCAGCGAGTTCGCGTTCCTTTGGCGTCTGAACCGAAGGCTCCCGGAAGGTCTCCTGAGAACCCCCACCCCCCACACCCCCACCCCCCAATATTTGGCAGGACGTCTACAAGTTTGCCAGGCACAGCGATTCATGGTGTTAGGTCCGATGCGCTGAGCGGGCCGTCCTTGAAAACTGCTGTCGTTCTTTTGGAGCTCAATAGGTTCCTTTTCTTTTTGGAGAGATGCCCTTTCTCTTTCCTCCTCTTACACACAGGGAAACGATTTCCTGGCCATTCGGCCGCTACCCACTCGAGAGAGGGCAGCTTCTCATTAACTTGGGAGAGTGCCCTCCTGCAGCGCTCTCGAGCATGACTGTTCCTTGAACACACTAACCTGCACTCTCCATTCGAGGAGGGAGCGCACTGCCTGGGAACCGTTTGTTCTCTGAGCGGCGTCGGTGGCACTACTGGGCCTGTGAGCTTTGTGGGTCACTGTCTCCTGAAATGCTTTCGCCTCGCCATTGTGGGGCATACATTGTGCGGCTCAGCTCCCTTAGGAGTCACAAGCGGTAGAATTACCTTCCGGGGGAACACATCGGTGCCCGGATCACCCTCAAGGTATCACTTTCTTGGCGTGGAGGTACCTTCCTCGAAAGCTGTGCATTGGTAGCCTGTTTGAAGGGGCTCCTCTCTTGACGTGAACGCTCTAGGTCACGCTGATCGACACGGCCGCCGGCTTCTCTGCTCTTGGAGAAGCCTGCTTTGAGGATACACTCAGCGTAGCCTCTGCAAAGTTCAGCCTTCTGTTTCTCTCAACTCACGGCTTTACCTGCCCTCGTCCCCGGGGCAAAGCGCCTCACCACGATTGCGCGCTCTGAGCCCGACGTCCACACGTCAGTATTCCAAAGCCTTCACAGGCGTCCTGCTTCCACTTCCCCTCTGGACGCAGCCTGCCACCTGGCTGGGGCTGCATCTCTGCAAACGGTTTGTGGACAGAGCTCCTACCACTCTCCTAAGCGAGAGAGTCCAACGCAGGGTTTCCTGTCACGTTTGCAGAGAGCCCTTTCTGGTGCTCCCCTCTTTTTCTCGTCCCTCACCCTCGTCTGTGCTTTCTAAGCTGGGGGAACGGTCTTCTGCTGCGGTGGACGGGGTCTGCTTCCTGCTTGTCATACGCCACAGAGAAATGCGTGCAGCTGTAGAGGACTAGCCAAAAGAGCGCAACGACGTCTCAGTCCAACATTTGGCTAGCTGCAGAGGTCATGGTATCTTCCAGCGCAGGAAAGAATTCGCCGCGAAGGAGACGTTTCCCAGGGTGAGAAATGATTTCTGGCCTTGCAGTTGTCAAGCTCGTGCTGACCGTTGCCATCTCAAAGCCTTTCCCCAACAGTCTCCTTGGTTCTGTTTTGTGGAGGCCAGCTCACCTTAACATTCCCCTTGCTCACCCAAGGAGCTCATGAAGGGATTATATTCGGTACGCCCGTCACGTCCGGCGTGCCAACTGGGGCCAAAACATGGCCTTGGTTGCCAGATACAACAGTCTTGACTGCACAGGGAGCCTCCAGAGCCTAGGGCCTGTTGGAAGGAGGCGTTAGTTACAGTCCAAGTCACTACCGTGATCTCCAGAGAGTCTCACCGCCACCGGGGAGAATTTTAGTTTGAGAGGGCAGTCTGTGGAAAACGCCTCTGCGGTTCCTTCATTTCTCTTACACCCCAGACCCCTAAAAGTAACGGGGGCCATGCATTCAACGTTCAAAGTGCCTTCCTGCGGACCACACACACTTGTGGAGCGAGGCAGCCTAAGCCGGGCTGCTTGCGTCAAGTTCATGTTCCTTTGGCTTCTGAAACGAAGGCATCCGGTAGCCCTCCTGGAAACCGCACAAATCTTCGGCAGCACCTCTACAAGTACGCCAGGTGCAGCGAGTCATGGTGTTAAGTCCCATACTGTGGAAGGGCCGTACTTGCAAACTACTGTCGTTGTTTTGGAGCACCGTAGGTCCCTTTCCTTTTCGAAAAGATGGCCTTTTTGTTCTCTCCTTTGGCACGCAGGAGAAAGGACTCCACGGCGTTCGGCCTATAGCCACTCGTGGGAGGGCATCTTCCCATTAACTTTTGAGAGTGTACCCCTGCAGCGCTCTCGATCATGACTGTTCTTTGAACACACTACACTGCACTTTCATTTCGAGGAGGGAACGCACGGCATGGGAACTGTTTGTTCTCTGAGAGGAAGCACTGGCGCCTGTTCACTGCCTTTTGAAATGCTCCTGCCTCGCCATTGTGGGGCATACGTCGTGCCGCTAAGCTCACTTAGCACCTATATGTGCTAGAATCACTCTCCGGGGGGGGGGGGGGGGGAGGGAACACATCGCTGCCCAGATCACGCTCAAGGTATCACCCTCTTGGCGAGGAGGTACCTTCCGCGAAAGCTGCGCGTCGGTAGCCTGCTTGCAAGTGGCACACTTCGCGACAGGACGCTCTTGGTGATGCTGGTCGAGATGCCCTCTGCCTCCCTGCTCTTTGAGAAGCTGCTTGGAGGATACACTCAGCGTAGCCTGTGCAACTAGTACGGCCTCCTGCTTCTCTCAACTAACGACTTTACCTGCCCTCGTCCCCGGTGCAAAGTGCCTCACCGCAAGGGCACGCTCTGACCCCGGTGTCCACACGTCAGTATTCCAAAGCCTTCACAGGCGTCACAGACGTCCTGCTGCCACATCCCCTCTGAACGCAGCCTGCTACCCGGCTGGGGCTGCATCGCTGCAAACGGTTTGTGGACAGAGCTCCTGCCACTCTCCTAACCGAGGGAGCCCAACGCAGGGTTTCCTGTCACGTTTGCAGACAGCACTGTCTTGTAGCCCATCTCTTTCGTTTTCCCTCACCGTTAGCTATACTTTCTAAAGCCGGGGCAACAGGCTCCTGCTGTGGCGGACGAGGCTCGCTTACTGCTTGGCATACGCCACGGAGAAATGAGCGCAGCTGTAGAGGCCTAGTCCAAAGAGCTCAGGGACGTCTCAGTCCAAAAGTGGCCTTGCCACAGAGTTCACAGACGTCTTCCAGCCCAGGAAGGAACGCGCTGCTTTAGGACTTGTTTCCTAGGCTAAGCCATGAATTGTGCCATTGCCTTCGTGCGTCCTTCATTTCGCCTACATTCCAGACCCCTGAAAGTAACGGGGGCTTGTCAACGTTCAAGCTCCCTCCTGGGGACAACGCATACTCGTGGAGCGAGGAAGCCTAAGGCAGGCTGCTGGCAGCGAGTTCGCGTTCCTTTGGCGTCTGAACCGAAGGCTCCCGGAAGGTCTCCTGAGAACCCCCACCCCCCACACCCCCACCCCCCAATATTTGGCAGGACGTCTACAAGTTTGCCAGGCACAGCGATTCATGGTGTTAGGTCCGATGCGCTGAGCGGGCCGTCCTTGAAAACTGCTGTCGTTCTTTTGGAGCTCAATAGGTTCCTTTTCTTTTTGGAGAGATGCCCTTTCTCTTTCCTCCTCTTACACACAGGGAAACGATTTCCTGGCCATTCGGCCGCTACCCACTCGAGAGAGGGCAGCTTCTCATTAACTTGGGAGAGTGCCCTCCTGCAGCGCTCTCGAGCATGACTGTTCCTTGAACACACTAACCTGCACTCTCCATTCGAGGAGGGAGCGCACTGCCTGGGAACCGTTTGTTCTCTGAGCGGCGTCGGTGGCACTACTGGGCCTGTGAGCTTTGTGGGTCACTGTCTCCTGAAATGCTTTCGCCTCGCCATTGTGGGGCATACATTGTGCGGCTCAGCTCCCTTAGGAGTCACAAGCGGTAGAATTACCTTCCGGGGGAACACATCGGTGCCCGGATCACCCTCAAGGTATCACTTTCTTGGCGTGGAGGTACCTTCCTCGAAAGCTGTGCATTGGTAGCCTGTTTGAAGGGGCTCCTCTCTTGACGTGAACGCTCTAGCTCACGCTGATCGACACGGCCGCCGGCTTCTCTGCTCTTGGAGAAGCCTGCTTTGAGGATACACTCAGCGTAGCCTCTGCAAAGTTCAGCCTTCTGTTTCTCTCAACTCACGGCTTTACCTGCCCTCGTCCCCGGGGCAAAGCGCCTCACCACGATTGCGCGCTCTGAGCCCGACGTCCACACGTCAGTATTCCAAAGCCTTCACAGGCGTCCTGCTTCCACTTCCCCTCTGGACGCAGCCTGCCACCTGGCTGGGGCTGCATCTCTGCAAACGGTTTGTGGACAGAGCTCCTACCACTCTCCTAAGCGAGAGAGTCCAACGCAGGGTTTCCTGTCACGTTTGCAGAGAGCCCTTTCTGGTGCTCCCCTCTTTTTCTCGTCCCTCACCCTCGTCTGTGCTTTCTAAGCTGGGGGAACGGTCTTCTGCTGCGGTGGACGGGGTCTGCTTCCTGCTTGTCATACGCCACAGAGAAATGCGTGCAGCTGTAGAGGACTAGCCAAAAGAGCGCAACGACGTCTCAGTCCAACATTTGGCTAGCTGCAGAGGTCATGGTATCTTCCAGCGCAGGAAAGAATTCGCCGCGAAGGAGACGTTTCCTAGGGTGAGAAATGATTTCTGGCCTTGCAGTTGTCAAGCTCGTGCTGACCGTTGCCATCTCAAAGCCTTTCCCCAACAGTCTCCTTGGTTCTGTTTTGTGGAGGCCAGCTCACCTTAACATTCCCCTTGCTCACCCAAGGAGCTCATGAAGGGATTATATTCGGTACGCCCGTCACGTCCGGCGTGCCAACTGGGGCCAAAACATGGCCTTGGTTGCCAGATACAACAGTCTTGACTGCACAGGGAGCCTCCAGAGCCTAGGGCCTGTTGGAAGGAGGCGTTAGTTACAGTCCAAGTCACTACCGTGATCTCCAGAGAGTCTCACCGCCACCGGGGAGAATTTTAGTTTGAGAGGGCAGTCTGTGGAAAACGCCTCTGCGGTTCCTTCATTTCTCTTACACCCCAGACCCCTAAAAGTAACGGGGGCCATGCATTCAACGTTCAAAGTGCCTTCCTGCGGACCACACACACTTGTGGAGCGAGGCAGCCTAAGCCGGGCTGCTTGCGTCAAGTTCATGTTCCTTTGGCTTCTGAAACGAAGGCATCCGGTAGCCCTCCTGGAAACCGCACAAATCTTCGGCAGCACCTCTACAAGTACGCCAGGTGCAGCGAGTCATGGTGTTAAGTCCCATACTGTGGAAGGGCCGTACTTGCAAACTACTGTCGTTGTTTTGGAGCACCGTAGGTCCCTTTCCTTTTCGAAAAGATGGCCTTTTTGTTCTCTCCTTTGGCACGCAGGAGAAAGGACTCCACGGCGTTCGGCCTATAGCCACTCGTGGGAGGGCATCTTCCCATTAACTTTTGAGAGTGTACCCCTGCAGCGCTCTCGATCATGACTGTTCTTTGAACACACTACACTGCACTTTCATTTCGAGGAGGGAACGCACGGCATGGGAACTGTTTGTTCTCTGAGAGGAAGCACTGGCGCCTGTTCACTGCCTTTTGAAATGCTCCTGCCTCGCCATTGTGGGGCATACGTCGTGCCGCTAAGCTCACTTAGCACCTATATGTGCTAGAATCACTCTCCGGGGGGGGGGGGGGGGAGGGAACACATCGCTGCCCAGATCACGCTCAAGGTATCACCCTCTTGGCGAGGAGGTACCTTCCGCGAAAGCTGCGCGTCGGTAGCCTGCTTGCAAGTGGCACACTTCGCGACAGGACGCTCTTGGTGATGCTGGTCGAGATGCCCTCTGCCTCCCTGCTCTTTGAGAAGCTGCTTGGAGGATACACTCAGCGTAGCCTGTGCAACTAGTACGGCCTCCTGCTTCTCTCAACTAACGACTTTACCTGCCCTCGTCCCCGGTGCAAAGTGCCTCACCGCAAGGGCACGCTCTGACCCCGGTGTCCACACGTCAGTATTCCAAAGCCTTCACAGGCGTCACAGACGTCCTGCTGCCACATCCCCTCTGAACGCAGCCTGCTACCCGGCTGGGGCTGCATCGCTGCAAACGGTTTGTGGACAGAGCTCCTGCCACTCTCCTAACCGAGGGAGCCCAACGCAGGGTTTCCTGTCACGTTTGCAGACAGCACTGTCTTGTAGCCCATCTCTTTCGTTTTCCCTCACCGTTAGCTATACTTTCTAAAGCCGGGGCAACAGGCTCCTGCTGTGGCGGACGAGGCTCGCTTACTGCTTGGCATACGCCACGGAGAAATGAGCGCAGCTGTAGAGGCCTAGTCCAAAGAGCTCAGGGACGTCTCAGTCCAAAAGTGGCCTTGCCACAGAGTTCACAGACGTCTTCCAGCCCAGGAAGGAACGCGCTGCTTTAGGACTTGTTTCCTAGGCTAAGCCATGAATTGTGCCATTGCCTTCGTGCGTCCTTCATTTCGCCTACATTCCAGACCCCTGAAAGTAACGGGGGCTTGTCAACGTTCAAGCTCCCTCCTGGGGACAACGCATACTCGTGGAGCGAGGAAGCCTAAGGCAGGCTGCTGGCAGCGAGTTCGCGTTCCTTTGGCGTCTGAACCGAAGGCTCCCGGAAGGTCTCCTGAGAACCCCCACCCCCCACACCCCCACCCCCCAATATTTGGCAGGACGTCTACAAGTTTGCCAGGCACAGCGATTCATGGTGTTAGGTCCGATGCGCTGAGCGGGCCGTCCTTGAAAACTGCTGTCGTTCTTTTGGAGCTCAATAGGTTCCTTTTCTTTTTGGAGAGATGCCCTTTCTCTTTCCTCCTCTTACACACAGGGAAACGATTTCCTGGCCATTCGGCCGCTACCCACTCGAGAGAGGGCAGCTTCTCATTAACTTGGGAGAGTGCCCTCCTGCAGCGCTCTCGAGCATGACTGTTCCTTGAACACACTAACCTGCACTCTCCATTCGAGGAGGGAGCGCACTGCCTGGGAACCGTTTGTTCTCTGAGCGGCGTCGGTGGCACTACTGGGCCTGTGAGCTTTGTGGGTCACTGTCTCCTGAAATGCTTTCGCCTCGCCATTGTGGGGCATACATTGTGCGGCTCAGCTCCCTTAGGAGTCACAAGCGGTAGAATTACCTTCCGGGGGAACACATCGGTGCCCGGATCACCCTCAAGGTATCACTTTCTTGGCGTGGAGGTACCTTCCTCGAAAGCTGTGCATTGGTAGCCTGTTTGAAGGGGCTCCTCTCTTGACGTGAACGCTCTAGCTCACGCTGATCGACACGGCCGCCGGCTTCTCTGCTCTTGGAGAAGCCTGCTTTGAGGATACACTCAGCGTAGCCTCTGCAAAGTTCAGCCTTCTGTTTCTCTCAACTCACGGCTTTACCTGCCCTCGTCCCCGGGGCAAAGCGCCTCACCACGATTGCGCGCTCTGAGCCCGACGTCCACACGTCAGTATTCCAAAGCCTTCACAGGCGTCCTGCTTCCACTTCCCCTCTGGACGCAGCCTGCCACCTGGCTGGGGCTGCATCTCTGCAAACGGTTTGTGGACAGAGCTCCTACCACTCTCCTAAGCGAGAGAGTCCAACGCAGGGTTTCCTGTCACGTTTGCAGAGAGCCCTTTCTGGTGCTCCCCTCTTTTTCTCGTCCCTCACCCTCGTCTGTGCTTTCTAAGCTGGGGGAACGGTCTTCTGCTGCGGTGGACGGGGTCTGCTTCCTGCTTGTCATACGCCACAGAGAAATGCGTGCAGCTGTAGAGGACTAGCCAAAAGAGCGCAACGACGTCTCAGTCCAACATTTGGCTAGCTGCAGAGGTCATGGTATCTTCCAGCGCAGGAAAGAATTCGCCGCGAAGGAGACGTTTCCCAGGGTGAGAAATGATTTCTGGCCTTGCAGTTGTCAAGCTCGTGCTGACCGTTGCCATCTCAAAGCCTTTCCCCAACAGTCTCCTTGGTTCTGTTTTGTGGAGGCCAGCTCACCTTAACATTCCCCTTGCTCACCCAAGGAGCTCATGAAGGGATTATATTCGGTACGCCCGTCACGTCCGGCGTGCCAACTGGGGCCAAAACATGGCCTTGGTTGCCAGATACAACAGTCTTGACTGCACAGGGAGCCTCCAGAGCCTAGGGCCTGTTGGAAGGAGGCGTTAGTTACAGTCCAAGTCACTACCGTGATCTCCAGAGAGTCTCACCGCCACCGGGGAGAATTTTAGTTTGAGAGGGCAGTCTGTGGAAAACGCCTCTGCGGTTCCTTCATTTCTCTTACACCCCAGACCCCTAAAAGTAACGGGGGCCATGCATTCAACGTTCAAAGTGCCTTCCTGCGGACCACACACACTTGTGGAGCGAGGCAGCCTAAGCCGGGCTGCTTGCGTCAAGTTCATGTTCCTTTGGCTTCTGAAACGAAGGCATCCGGTAGCCCTCCTGGAAACCGCACAAATCTTCGGCAGCACCTCTACAAGTACGCCAGGTGCAGCGAGTCATGGTGTTAAGTCCCATACTGTGGAAGGGCCGTACTTGCAAACTACTGTCGTTGTTTTGGAGCACCGTAGGTCCCTTTCCTTTTCGAAAAGATGGCCTTTTTGTTCTCTCCTTTGGCACGCAGGAGAAAGGACTCCACGGCGTTCGGCCTATAGCCACTCGTGGGAGGGCATCTTCCCATTAACTTTTGAGAGTGTACCCCTGCAGCGCTCTCGATCATGACTGTTCTTTGAACACACTACACTGCACTTTCATTTCGAGGAGGGAACGCACGGCATGGGAACTGTTTGTTCTCTGAGAGGAAGCACTGGCGCCTGTTCACTGCCTTTTGAAATGCTCCTGCCTCGCCATTGTGGGGCATACGTCGTGCCGCTAAGCTCACTTAGCACCTATATGTGCTAGAATCACTCTCCGGGGGGGGGGGGGGGAGGGAACACATCGCTGCCCAGATCACGCTCAAGGTATCACCCTCTTGGCGAGGAGGTACCTTCCGCGAAAGCTGCGCGTCGGTAGCCTGCTTGCAAGTGGCACACTTCGCGACAGGACGCTCTTGGTGATGCTGGTCGAGATGCCCTCTGCCTCCCTGCTCTTTGAGAAGCTGCTTGGAGGATACACTCAGCGTAGCCTGTGCAACTAGTACGGCCTCCTGCTTCTCTCAACTAACGACTTTACCTGCCCTCGTCCCCGGTGCAAAGTGCCTCACCGCAAGGGCACGCTCTGACCCCGGTGTCCACACGTCAGTATTCCAAAGCCTTCACAGGCGTCACAGACGTCCTGCTGCCACATCCCCTCTGAACGCAGCCTGCTACCCGGCTGGGGCTGCATCGCTGCAAACGGTTTGTGGACAGAGCTCCTGCCACTCTCCTAACCGAGGGAGCCCAACGCAGGGTTTCCTGTCACGTTTGCAGACAGCACTGTCTTGTAGCCCATCTCTTTCGTTTTCCCTCACCGTTAGCTATACTTTCTAAAGCCGGGGCAACAGGCTCCTGCTGTGGCGGACGAGGCTCGCTTACTGCTTGGCATACGCCACGGAGAAATGAGCGCAGCTGTAGAGGCCTAGTCCAAAGAGCTCAGGGACGTCTCAGTCCAAAAGTGGCCTTGCCACAGAGTTCACAGACGTCTTCCAGCCCAGGAAGGAACGCGCTGCTTTAGGACTTGTTTCCTAGGCTAAGCCATGAATTGTGCCATTGCCTTCGTGCGTCCTTCATTTCGCCTACATTCCAGACCCCTGAAAGTAACGGGGGCTTGTCAACGTTCAAGCTCCCTCCTGGGGACAACGCATACTCGTGGAGCGAGGAAGCCTAAGGCAGGCTGCTGGCAGCGAGTTCGCGTTCCTTTGGCGTCTGAACCGAAGGCTCCCGGAAGGTCTCCTGAGAACCCCCACCCCCCACACCCCCACCCCCCAATATTTGGCAGGACGTCTACAAGTTTGCCAGGCACAGCGATTCATGGTGTTAGGTCCGATGCGCTGAGCGGGCCGTCCTTGAAAACTGCTGTCGTTCTTTTGGAGCTCAATAGGTTCCTTTTCTTTTTGGAGAGATGCCCTTTCTCTTTCCTCCTCTTACACACAGGGAAACGATTTCCTGGCCATTCGGCCGCTACCCACTCGAGAGAGGGCAGCTTCTCATTAACTTGGGAGAGTGCCCTCCTGCAGCGCTCTCGAGCATGACTGTTCCTTGAACACACTAACCTGCACTCTCCATTCGAGGAGGGAGCGCACTGCCTGGGAACCGTTTGTTCTCTGAGCGGCGTCGGTGGCACTACTGGGCCTGTGAGCTTTGTGGGTCACTGTCTCCTGAAATGCTTTCGCCTCGCCATTGTGGGGCATACATTGTGCGGCTCAGCTCCCTTAGGAGTCACAAGCGGTAGAATTACCTTCCGGGGGAACACATCGGTGCCCGGATCACCCTCAAGGTATCACTTTCTTGGCGTGGAGGTACCTTCCTCGAAAGCTGTGCATTGGTAGCCTGTTTGAAGGGGCTCCTCTCTTGACGTGAACGCTCTAGCTCACGCTGATCGACACGGCCGCCGGCTTCTCTGCTCTTGGAGAAGCCTGCTTTGAGGATACACTCAGCGTAGCCTCTGCAAAGTTCAGCCTTCTGTTTCTCTCAACTCACGGCTTTACCTGCCCTCGTCCCCGGGGCAAAGCGCCTCACCACGATTGCGCGCTCTGAGCCCGACGTCCACACGTCAGTATTCCAAAGCCTTCACAGGCGTCCTGCTTCCACTTCCCCTCTGGACGCAGCCTGCCACCTGGCTGGGGCTGCATCTCTGCAAACGGTTTGTGGACAGAGCTCCTACCACTCTCCTAAGCGAGAGAGTCCAACGCAGGGTTTCCTGTCACGTTTGCAGAGAGCCCTTTCTGGTGCTCCCCTCTTTTTCTCGTCCCTCACCCTCGTCTGTGCTTTCTAAGCTGGGGGAACGGTCTTCTGCTGCGGTGGACGGGGTCTGCTTCCTGCTTGTCATACGCCACAGAGAAATGCGTGCAGCTGTAGAGGACTAGCCAAAAGAGCGCAACGACGTCTCAGTCCAACATTTGGCTAGCTGCAGAGGTCATGGTATCTTCCAGCGCAGGAAAGAATTCGCCGCGAAGGAGACGTTTCCTAGGGTGAGAAATGATTTCTGGCCTTGCAGTTGTCAAGCTCGTGCTGACCGTTGCCATCTCAAAGCCTTTCCCCAACAGTCTCCTTGGTTCTGTTTTGTGGAGGCCAGCTCACCTTAACATTCCCCTTGCTCACCCAAGGAGCTCATGAAGGGATTATATTCGGTACGCCCGTCACGTCCGGCGTGCCAACTGGGGCCAAAACATGGCCTTGGTTGCCAGATACAACAGTCTTGACTGCACAGGGAGCCTCCAGAGCCTAGGGCCTGTTGGAAGGAGGCGTTAGTTACAGTCCAAGTCACTACCGTGATCTCCAGAGAGTCTCACCGCCACCGGGGAGAATTTTAGTTTGAGAGGGCAGTCTGTGGAAAACGCCTCTGCGGTTCCTTCATTTCTCTTACACCCCAGACCCCTAAAAGTAACGGGGGCCATGCATTCAACGTTCAAAGTGCCTTCCTGCGGACCACACACACTTGTGGAGCGAGGCAGCCTAAGCCGGGCTGCTTGCGTCAAGTTCATGTTCCTTTGGCTTCTGAAACGAAGGCATCCGGTAGCCCTCCTGGAAACCGCACAAATCTTCGGCAGCACCTCTACAAGTACGCCAGGTGCAGCGAGTCATGGTGTTAAGTCCCATACTGTGGAAGGGCCGTACTTGCAAACTACTGTCGTTGTTTTGGAGCACCGTAGGTCCCTTTCCTTTTCGAAAAGATGGCCTTTTTGTTCTCTCCTTTGGCACGCAGGAGAAAGGACTCCACGGCGTTCGGCCTATAGCCACTCGTGGGAGGGCATCTTCCCATTAACTTTTGAGAGTGTACCCCTGCAGCGCTCTCGATCATGACTGTTCTTTGAACACACTACACTGCACTTTCATTTCGAGGAGGGAACGCACGGCATGGGAACTGTTTGTTCTCTGAGAGGAAGCACTGGCGCCTGTTCACTGCCTTTTGAAATGCTCCTGCCTCGCCATTGTGGGGCATACGTCGTGCCGCTAAGCTCACTTAGCACCTATATGTGCTAGAATCACTCTCCGGGGGGGGGGGGGGAGGGAACACATCGCTGCCCAGATCACGCTCAAGGTATCACCCTCTTGGCGAGGAGGTACCTTCCGCGAAAGCTGCGCGTCGGTAGCCTGCTTGCAAGTGGCACACTTCGCGACAGGACGCTCTTGGTGATGCTGGTCGAGATGCCCTCTGCCTCCCTGCTCTTTGAGAAGCTGCTTGGAGGATACACTCAGCGTAGCCTGTGCAACTAGTACGGCCTCCTGCTTCTCTCAACTAACGACTTTACCTGCCCTCGTCCCCGGTGCAAAGTGCCTCACCGCAAGGGCACGCTCTGACCCCGGTGTCCACACGTCAGTATTCCAAAGCCTTCACAGGCGTCACAGACGTCCTGCTGCCACATCCCCTCTGAACGCAGCCTGCTACCCGGCTGGGGCTGCATCGCTGCAAACGGTTTGTGGACAGAGCTCCTGCCACTCTCCTAACCGAGGGAGCCCAACGCAGGGTTTCCTGTCACGTTTGCAGACAGCACTGTCTTGTAGCCCATCTCTTTCGTTTTCCCTCACCGTTAGCTATACTTTCTAAAGCCGGGGCAACAGGCTCCTGCTGTGGCGGACGAGGCTCGCTTACTGCTTGGCATACGCCACGGAGAAATGAGCGCAGCTGTAGAGGCCTAGTCCAAAGAGCTCAGGGACGTCTCAGTCCAAAAGTGGCCTTGCCACAGAGTTCACAGACGTCTTCCAGCCCAGGAAGGAACGCGCTGCTTTAGGACTTGTTTCCTAGGCTAAGCCATGAATTGTGCCATTGCCTTCGTGCGTCCTTCATTTCGCCTACATTCCAGACCCCTGAAAGTAACGGGGGCTTGTCAACGTTCAAGCTCCCTCCTGGGGACAACGCATACTCGTGGAGCGAGGAAGCCTAAGGCAGGCTGCTGGCAGCGAGTTCGCGTTCCTTTGGCGTCTGAACCGAAGGCTCCCGGAAGGTCTCCTGAGAACCCCCACCCCCCACACCCCCACCCCCCAATATTTGGCAGGACGTCTACAAGTTTGCCAGGCACAGCGATTCATGGTGGTAGGTCCGATGCGCTGAGCGGGCCGTCCTTGAAAACTGCTGTCGTTCTTTTGGAGCTCAATAGGTTCCTTTTCTTTTTGGAGAGATGCCCTTTCTCTTTCCTCCTCTTACACACAGGGAAACGATTTCCTGGCCATTCGGCCGCTACCCACTCGAGAGAGGGCAGCTTCTCATTAACTTGGGAGAGTGCCCTCCTGCAGCGCTCTCGAGCATGACTGTTCCTTGAACACACTAACCTGCACTCTCCATTCGAGGAGGGAGCGCACTGCCTGGGAACCGTTTGTTCTCTGAGCGGCGTCGGTGGCACTACTGGGCCTGTGAGCTTTGTGGGTCACTGTCTCCTGAAATGCTTTCGCCTCGCCATTGTGGGGCATACATTGTGCGGCTCAGCTCCCTTAGGAGTCACAAGCGGTAGAATTACCTTCCGGGGGAACACATCGGTGCCCGGATCACCCTCAAGGTATCACTTTCTTGGCGTGGAGGTACCTTCCTCGAAAGCTGTGCATTGGTAGCCTGTTTGAAGGGGCTCCTCTCTTGACGTGAACGCTCTAGCTCACGCTGATCGACACGGCCGCCGGCTTCTCTGCTCTTGGAGAAGCCTGCTTTGAGGATACACTCAGCGTAGCCTCTGCAAAGTTCAGCCTTCTGTTTCTCTCAACTCACGGCTTTACCTGCCCTCGTCCCCGGGGCAAAGCGCCTCACCACGATTGCGCGCTCTGAGCCCGACGTCCACACGTCAGTATTCCAAAGCCTTCACAGGCGTCCTGCTTCCACTTCCCCTCTGGACGCAGCCTGCCACCTGGCTGGGGCTGCATCTCTGCAAACGGTTTGTGGACAGAGCTCCTACCACTCTCCTAAGCGAGAGAGTCCAACGCAGGGTTTCCTGTCACGTTTGCAGAGAGCCCTTTCTGGTGCTCCCCTCTTTTTCTCGTCCCTCACCCTCGTCTGTGCTTTCTAAGCTGGGGGAACGGTCTTCTGCTGCGGTGGACGGGGTCTGCTTCCTGCTTGTCATACGCCACAGAGAAATGCGTGCAGCTGTAGAGGACTAGCCAAAAGAGCGCAACGACGTCTCAGTCCAACATTTGGCTAGCTGCAGAGGTCATGGTATCTTCCAGCGCAGGAAAGAATTCGCCGCGAAGGAGACGTTTCCCAGGGTGAGAAATGATTTCTGGCCTTGCAGTTGTCAAGCTCGTGCTGACCGTTGCCATCTCAAAGCCTTTCCCCAACAGTCTCCTTGGTTCTGTTTTGTGGAGGCCAGCTCACCTTAACATTCCCCTTGCTCACCCAAGGAGCTCATGAAGGGATTATATTCGGTACGCCCGTCACGTCCGGCGTGCCAACTGGGGCCAAAACATGGCCTTGGTTGCCAGATACAACAGTCTTGACTGCACAGGGAGCCTCCAGAGCCTAGGGCCTGTTGGAAGGAGGCGTTAGTTACAGTCCAAGTCACTACCGTGATCTCCAGAGAGTCTCACCGCCACCGGGGAGAATTTTAGTTTGAGAGGGCAGTCTGTGGAAAACGCCTCTGCGGTTCCTTCATTTCTCTTACACCCCAGACCCCTAAAAGTAACGGGGGCCATGCATTCAACGTTCAAAGTGCCTTCCTGCGGACCACACACACTTGTGGAGCGAGGCAGCCTAAGCCGGGCTGCTTGCGTCAAGTTCATGTTCCTTTGGCTTCTGAAACGAAGGCATCCGGTAGCCCTCCTGGAAACCGCACAAATCTTCGGCAGCACCTCTACAAGTACGCCAGGTGCAGCGAGTCATGGTGTTAAGTCCCATACTGTGGAAGGGCCGTACTTGCAAACTACTGTCGTTGTTTTGGAGCACCGTAGGTCCCTTTCCTTTTCGAAAAGATGGCCTTTTTGTTCTCTCCTTTGGCACGCAGGAGAAAGGACTCCACGGCGTTCGGCCTATAGCCACTCGTGGGAGGGCATCTTCCCATTAACTTTTGAGAGTGTACCCCTGCAGCGCTCTCGATCATGACTGTTCTTTGAACACACTACACTGCACTTTCATTTCGAGGAGGGAACGCACGGCATGGGAACTGTTTGTTCTCTGAGAGGAAGCACTGGCGCCTGTTCACTGCCTTTTGAAATGCTCCTGCCTCGCCATTGTGGGGCATACGTCGTGCCGCTAAGCTCACTTAGCACCTATATGTGCTAGAATCACTCTCCGGGGGGGGGGGGGGGGAGGGAACACATCGCTGCCCAGATCACGCTCAAGGTATCACCCTCTTGGCGAGGAGGTACCTTCCGCGAAAGCTGCGCGTCGGTAGCCTGCTTGCAAGTGGCACACTTCGCGACAGGACGCTCTTGGTGATGCTGGTCGAGATGCCCTCTGCCTCCCTGCTCTTTGAGAAGCTGCTTGGAGGATACACTCAGCGTAGCCTGTGCAACTAGTACGGCCTCCTGCTTCTCTCAACTAACGACTTTACCTGCCCTCGTCCCCGGTGCAAAGTGCCTCACCGCAAGGGCACGCTCTGACCCCGGTGTCCACACGTCAGTATTCCAAAGCCTTCACAGGCGTCACAGACGTCCTGCTGCCACATCCCCTCTGAACGCAGCCTGCTACCCGGCTGGGGCTGCATCGCTGCAAACGGTTTGTGGACAGAGCTCCTGCCACTCTCCTAACCGAGGGAGCCCAACGCAGGGTTTCCTGTCACGTTTGCAGACAGCACTGTCTTGTAGCCCATCTCTTTCGTTTTCCCTCACCGTTAGCTATACTTTCTAAAGCCGGGGCAACAGGCTCCTGCTGTGGCGGACGAGGCTCGCTTACTGCTTGGCATACGCCACGGAGAAATGAGCGCAGCTGTAGAGGCCTAGTCCAAAGAGCTCAGGGACGTCTCAGTCCAAAAGTGGCCTTGCCACAGAGTTCACAGACGTCTTCCAGCCCAGGAAGGAACGCGCTGCTTTAGGACTTGTTTCCTAGGCTAAGCCATGAATTGTGCCATTGCCTTCGTGCGTCCTTCATTTCGCCTACATTCCAGACCCCTGAAAGTAACGGGGGCTTGTCAACGTTCAAGCTCCCTCCTGGGGACAACGCATACTCGTGGAGCGAGGAAGCCTAAGGCAGGCTGCTGGCAGCGAGTTCGCGTTCCTTTGGCGTCTGAACCGAAGGCTCCCGGAAGGTCTCCTGAGAACCCCCACCCCCCACACCCCCACCCCCCAATATTTGGCAGGACGTCTACAAGTTTGCCAGGCACAGCGATTCATGGTGTTAGGTCCGATGCGCTGAGCGGGCCGTCCTTGAAAACTGCTGTCGTTCTTTTGGAGCTCAATAGGTTCCTTTTCTTTTTGGAGAGATGCCCTTTCTCTTTCCTCCTCTTACACACAGGGAAACGATTTCCTGGCCATTCGGCCGCTACCCACTCGAGAGAGGGCAGCTTCTCATTAACTTGGGAGAGTGCCCTCCTGCAGCGCTCTCGAGCATGACTGTTCCTTGAACACACTAACCTGCACTCTCCATTCGAGGAGGGAGCGCACTGCCTGGGAACCGTTTGTTCTCTGAGCGGCGTCGGTGGCACTACTGGGCCTGTGAGCTTTGTGGGTCACTGTCTCCTGAAATGCTTTCGCCTCGCCATTGTGGGGCATACATTGTGCGGCTCAGCTCCCTTAGGAGTCACAAGCGGTAGAATTACCTTCCGGGGGAACACATCGGTGCCCGGATCACCCTCAAGGTATCACTTTCTTGGCGTGGAGGTACCTTCCTCGAAAGCTGTGCATTGGTAGCCTGTTTGAAGGGGCTCCTCTCTTGACGTGAACGCTCTAGCTCACGCTGATCGACACGGCCGCCGGCTTCTCTGCTCTTGGAGAAGCCTGCTTTGAGGATACACTCAGCGTAGCCTCTGCAAAGTTCAGCCTTCTGTTTCTCTCAACTCACGGCTTTACCTGCCCTCGTCCCCGGGGCAAAGCGCCTCACCACGATTGCGCGCTCTGAGCCCGACGTCCACACGTCAGTATTCCAAAGCCTTCACAGGCGTCCTGCTTCCACTTCCCCTCTGGACGCAGCCTGCCACCTGGCTGGGGCTGCATCTCTGCAAACGGTTTGTGGACAGAGCTCCTACCACTCTCCTAAGCGAGAGAGTCCAACGCAGGGTTTCCTGTCACGTTTGCAGAGAGCCCTTTCTGGTGCTCCCCTCTTTTTCTCGTCCCTCACCCTCGTCTGTGCTTTCTAAGCTGGGGGAACGGTCTTCTGCTGCGGTGGACGGGGTCTGCTTCCTGCTTGTCATACGCCACAGAGAAATGCGTGCAGCTGTAGAGGACTAGCCAAAAGAGCGCAACGACGTCTCAGTCCAACATTTGGCTAGCTGCAGAGGTCATGGTATCTTCCAGCGCAGGAAAGAATTCGCCGCGAAGGAGACGTTTCCTAGGGTGAGAAATGATTTCTGGCCTTGCAGTTGTCAAGCTCGTGCTGACCGTTGCCATCTCAAAGCCTTTCCCCAACAGTCTCCTTGGTTCTGTTTTGTGGAGGCCAGCTCACCTTAACATTCCCCTTGCTCACCCAAGGAGCTCATGAAGGGATTATATTCGGTACGCCCGTCACGTCCGGCGTGCCAACTGGGGCCAAAACATGGCCTTGGTTGCCAGATACAACAGTCTTGACTGCACAGGGAGCCTCCAGAGCCTAGGGCCTGTTGGAAGGAGGCGTTAGTTACAGTCCAAGTCACTACCGTGATCTCCAGAGAGTCTCACCGCCACCGGGGAGAATTTTAGTTTGAGAGGGCAGTCTGTGGAAAACGCCTCTGCGGTTCCTTCATTTCTCTTACACCCCAGACCCCTAAAAGTAACGGGGGCCATGCATTCAACGTTCAAAGTGCCTTCCTGCGGACCACACACACTTGTGGAGCGAGGCAGCCTAAGCCGGGCTGCTTGCGTCAAGTTCATGTTCCTTTGGCTTCTGAAACGAAGGCATCCGGTAGCCCTCCTGGAAACCGCACAAATCTTCGGCAGCACCTCTACAAGTACGCCAGGTGCAGCGAGTCATGGTGTTAAGTCCCATACTGTGGAAGGGCCGTACTTGCAAACTACTGTCGTTGTTTTGGAGCACCGTAGGTCCCTTTCCTTTTCGAAAAGATGGCCTTTTTGTTCTCTCCTTTGGCACGCAGGAGAAAGGACTCCACGGCGTTCGGCCTATAGCCACTCGTGGGAGGGCATCTTCCCATTAACTTTTGAGAGTGTACCCCTGCAGCGCTCTCGATCATGACTGTTCTTTGAACACACTACACTGCACTTTCATTTCGAGGAGGGAACGCACGGCATGGGAACTGTTTGTTCTCTGAGAGGAAGCACTGGCGCCTGTTCACTGCCTTTTGAAATGCTCCTGCCTCGCCATTGTGGGGCATACGTCGTGCCGCTAAGCTCACTTAGCACCTATATGTGCTAGAATCACTCTCCGGGGGGGGGGGGGAGGGAACACATCGCTGCCCAGATCACGCTCAAGGTATCACCCTCTTGGCGAGGAGGTACCTTCCGCGAAAGCTGCGCGTCGGTAGCCTGCTTGCAAGTGGCACACTTCGCGACAGGACGCTCTTGGTGATGCTGGTCGAGATGCCCTCTGCCTCCCTGCTCTTTGAGAAGCTGCTTGGAGGATACACTCAGCGTAGCCTGTGCAACTAGTACGGCCTCCTGCTTCTCTCAACTAACGACTTTACCTGCCCTCGTCCCCGGTGCAAAGTGCCTCACCGCAAGGGCACGCTCTGACCCCGGTGTCCACACGTCAGTATTCCAAAGCCTTCACAGGCGTCACAGACGTCCTGCTGCCACATCCCCTCTGAACGCAGCCTGCTACCCGGCTGGGGCTGCATCGCTGCAAACGGTTTGTGGACAGAGCTCCTGCCACTCTCCTAACCGAGGGAGCCCAACGCAGGGTTTCCTGTCACGTTTGCAGACAGCACTGTCTTGTAGCCCATCTCTTTCGTTTTCCCTCACCGTTAGCTATACTTTCTAAAGCCGGGGCAACAGGCTCCTGCTGTGGCGGACGAGGCTCGCTTACTGCTTGGCATACGCCACGGAGAAATGAGCGCAGCTGTAGAGGCCTAGTCCAAAGAGCTCAGGGACGTCTCAGTCCAAAAGTGGCCTTGCCACAGAGTTCACAGACGTCTTCCAGCCCAGGAAGGAACGCGCTGCTTTAGGACTTGTTTCCTAGGCTAAGCCATGAATTGTGCCATTGCCTTCGTGCGTCCTTCATTTCGCCTACATTCCAGACCCCTGAAAGTAACGGGGGCTTGTCAACGTTCAAGCTCCCTCCTGGGGACAACGCATACTCGTGGAGCGAGGAAGCCTAAGGCAGGCTGCTGGCAGCGAGTTCGCGTTCCTTTGGCGTCTGAACCGAAGGCTCCCGGAAGGTCTCCTGAGAACCCCCACCCCCCACACCCCCACCCCCCCAATATTTGGCAGGACGTCTACAAGTTTGCCAGGCACAGCGATTCATGGGGTAGGTCCGATGCGCTGAGCGGGCCGTCCTTGAAAACTGCTGTCGTTCTTTTGGAGCTCAATAGGTTCCTTTTCTTTTTGGAGAGATGCCCTTTCTCTTTCCTCCTCTTACACACAGGGAAACGATTTCCTGGCCATTCGGCCGCTACCCACTCGAGAGAGGGCAGCTTCTCATTAACTTGGGAGAGTGCCCTCCTGCAGCGCTCTCGAGCATGACTGTTCCTTGAACACACTAACCTGCACTCTCCATTCGAGGAGGGAGCGCACTGCCTGGGAACCGTTTGAGCGGCGTCGGTGGCACTACTGGGCCTGTGAGCTTTGTGGGTCACTGTCTCCTGAAGTGCTTTCGCCTCGCCATTGTGGGGCATACATTGTGCGGCTCAGCTCCCTTAGGAGTCACAAGCGGTAGAATTACCTTCCGGGGGAACACATCGGTGCCCGGATCACCCTCAAGGTATCACTTTCTTGGCGTGGAGGTACCTTCCTCGAAAGCTGTGCATTGGTAGCCTGTTTGAAGGGGCTCCTCTCTTGACGTGAACGCTCTAGGTCACGCTGATCGACACGGCCGCCGGCTTCTCTGCTCTTTGAGAAGCCTGCTTTGAGGATACACTCAGCGTAGCCTGTGCAAAGTTCAGCCTTCTGTTTCTCTCAACTCACGGCTTTACCTGCCCTCGTCCCCGGGGCAAAGCGCCTCACCACGATTGCGCGCTCTGAGCCCGACGTCCACACGTCAGTATTCCAAAGCCTTCACGGGCGTCCTGCTTCCACTTCCCCTCTGGACGCAGCCTGCCACCTGGCTGGGGCTGCATCTCTGCAAACGGTTTGTGGACAGAGCTCCTACCACTCTCCTAAGCGAGAGAGTCCAACGCAGGGTTTCCTGTCACGTTTGCAGAGAGCCCTTTCTGGTGCTCCCCTCTTTTTCTCGTCCCTCACCCTCGTCTGTGCTTTCTAAGCTGGGGGAACGGTCTTCTGCTGCGGTGGACGGGGTCTGCTTCCTGCTTGTCATACGCCACAGAGAAATGCGTGCAGCTGTAGAGGACTAGCCAAAAGAGCGCAACGACGTCTCAGTCCAACATTTGGCTAGCTGCAGAGGTCATGGTATCTTCCAGCGCAGGAAAGAATTCGCCGCGAAGGAGACGTTTCCTAGGGTGAGAAATGATTTCTGGCCTTGCAGTTGTCAAGCTCGTGCTGACCGTTGCCATCTCAAAGCCTTTCCCCAACAGTCTCCTTGGTTCTGTTTTGTGGAGGCCAGCTCACCTTAACATTCCCCTTGCTCACCCAAGGAGCTCATGAAGGGATTGTATTCGGTATGCCCGTCACGTCCGGCGTGCAAACTGGGGCCAAAACACGGCCTTGGTTGCCAGATACAACAGTCTTGACTGCACAGGGAGCCTCCAGAGCCTAGGGCCTGTTGGAAGGAGGCGTTAGTTACAGTCCAAGTCACTACCGTGATCTCCAGAGAGTCTCACCGCCACCAGGGAGAATTTTAGTTTGAGAGGGCAGTCTGTGGAAAACGCCTCTGCGGTTCCTTCATTTCTCTTACACCCCAGACCCCTAAAAGTAACGGGGGCCATGCATTCAACGTTCAAAGTGCCTTCCTGCGGACCACACACACTTGTGGAGCGAGGCAGCCTAAGCCGGGCTGCTTGCGTCAAGTTCATGTTCCTTTGGCTTCTGAAACGAAGGCATCCGGTAGCCCTCCTGGAAACCGCACAAATCTTCGGCAGCACCTCTACAAGTACGCCAGGTGCAGCGAGTCATGGTGTTAAGTCCCATACTGTGAAAGGGCCGTACTTGCAAACTACTGTCGTCGTTTTGGAGCACCGTAGGTCCCTTTCCTTTTCGAAAAGATGGCCTTTTTGTTCTCTCCTTTGGCACGCAGGAGAAAGGACTCCACGGCGTTCGGCCTACAGCCACTCGTGGGAGGGCATCTTCCCATTAACTTTTGAGAGTGTACCCCTGCAGCGCTCTCGATCATGACTGTTCTTTGAACACACTACACTGCACTTTCATTTCGAGGAGGGAACGCACGGCATGGGAACTGTTTGTTCTCTGAGAGGAAGCACTGGCGCCTGTTCACTGCCTTTTGAAATGCTCCTGCCTCGCCATTGTGGGGCATACGTCGTGCCGCTAAGCTCACTTAGCACCTATATGTGCTAGAATCACTCTCCGGGGGGGGGGGGGAGGGAACACATCGCTGCCCAGATCACGCTCAAGGTATCACCCTCTTGGCGAGGAGGTACCTTCCGCGAAAGCTGCGCGTCGGTAGCCTGCTTGCAAGTGGCACACTTCGCGACAGGACGCTCTTGGTGATGCTGGTCGAGATGCCCTCTGCCTCCCTGCTCTTTGAGAAGCTGCTTGGAGGATACACTCAGCGTAGCCTGTGCAACTAGTACGGCCTCCTGCTTCTCTCAACTAACGACTTTACCTGCCCTCGTCCCCGGTGCAAAGTGCCTCACCGCAAGGGCACGCTCTGACCCCGGTGTCCACACGTCAGTATTCCAAAGCCTTCACAGGCGTCACAGACGTCCTGCTGCCACATCCCCTCTGAACGCAGCCTGCTACCCGGCTGGGGCTGCATCGCTGCAAACGGTTTGTGGACAGAGCTCCTGCCACTCTCCTAACCGAGGGAGCCCAACGCAGGGTTTCCTGTCACGTTTGCAGACAGCACTGTCTTGTAGCCCATCTCTTTCGTTTTCCCTCACCGTTAGCTATACTTTCTAAAGCCGGGGCAACAGGCTCCTGCTGTGGCGGACGAGGCTCGCTTACTGCTTGGCATACGCCACGGAGAAATGAGCGCAGCTGTAGAGGCCTAGTCCAAAGAGCTCAGGGACGTCTCAGTCCAAAAGTGGCCTTGCGCCAGAGTTCACAGACGTCTTCCAGCCCAGGAAGGAACGCGCTGCTTTAGGACTTGTTTCCTAGGCTAAGCCATGAATTGTGCCATTGCCTTCGTGCGTCCTTCATTTCGCCTACATTCCAGACCCCTGAAAGTAACGGGGGCTTGTCAACGTTCAAGCTCCCTCCTGGGGACAACGCATACTCGTGGAGCGAGGAAGCCTAAGGCAGGCTGCTGGCAGCGAGTTCGCGTTCCTTTGGCGTCTGAACCGAAGGCTCCCGGAAGGTCTCCTGAGAACCCCCACCCCCCACACCCCCACCCCCCAATATTTGGCAGGACGTCTACAAGTTTGCCAGGCACAGCGATTCATGGTGTTAGGTCCGATGCGCTGAGCGGGCCGTCCTTGAAAACTGCTGTCGTTCTTTTGGAGCTCAATAGGTTCCTTTTCTTTTTGGAGAGATGCCCTTTCTCTTTCCTCCTCTTACACACAGGGAAACGATTTCCTGGCCATTCGGCCGCTACCCACTCGAGAGAGGGCAGCTTCTCATTAACTTGGGAGAGTGCCCTCCTGCAGCGCTCTCGAGCATGACTGTTCCTTGAACACACTAACCTGCACTCTCCATTCGAGGAGGGAGCGCACTGCCTGGGAACCGTTTGTTCTCTGAGCGGCGTCGGTGGCACTACTGGGCCTGTGAGCTTTGTGGGTCACTGTCTCCTGAAATGCTTTCGCCTCGCCATTGTGGGGCATACATTGTGCGGCTCAGCTCCCTTAGGAGTCACAAGCGGTAGAATTACCTTCCGGGGGAACACATCGGTGCCCGGATCACCCTCAAGGTATCACTTTCTTGGCGTGGAGGTACCTTCCTCGAAAGCTGTGCATTGGTAGCCTGTTTGAAGGGGCTCCTCTCTTGACGTGAACGCTCTAGCTCACGCTGATCGACACGGCCGCCGGCTTCTCTGCTCTTGGAGAAGCCTGCTTTGAGGATACACTCAGCGTAGCCTCTGCAAAGTTCAGCCTTCTGTTTCTCTCAACTCACGGCTTTACCTGCCCTCGTCCCCGGGGCAAAGCGCCTCACCACGATTGCGCGCTCTGAGCCCGACGTCCACACGTCAGTATTCCAAAGCCTTCACGGGCGTCCTGCTTCCACTTCCCCTCTGGACGCAGCCTGCCACCTGGCTGGGGCTGCATCTCTGCAAACGGTTTGTGGACAGAGCTCCTACCACTCTCCTAAGCGAGAGAGTCCAACGCAGGGTTTCCTGTCACGTTTGCAGAGAGCCCTTTCTGGTGCTCCCCTCTTTTTCTCGTCCCTCACCCTCGTCTGTGCTTTCTAAGCTGGGGGAACGGTCTTCTGCTGCGGTGGACGGGGTCTGCTTCCTGCTTGTCATACGCCACAGAGAAATGCGTGCAGCTGTAGAGGACTAGCCAAAAGAGCGCAACGACGTCTCAGTCCAACATTTGGCTAGCTGCAGAGGTCATGGTATCTTCCAGCGCAGGAAAGAATTCGCCGCGAAGGAGACGTTTCCTAGGGTGAGAAATGATTTCTGGCCTTGCAGTTGTCAAGCTCGTGCTGACCGTTGCCATCTCAAAGCCTTTCCCCAACAGTCTCCTTGGTTCTGTTTTGTGGAGGCCAGCTCACCTTAACATTCCCCTTGCTCACCCAAGGAGCTCATGAAGGGATTATATTCGGTACGCCCGTCACGTCCGGCGTGCCAACTGGGGCCAAAACATGGCCTTGGTTGCCAGATACAACAGTCTTGACTGCACAGGGAGCCTCCAGAGCCTAGGGCCTGTTGGAAGGAGGCGTTAGTTACAGTCCAAGTCACTACCGTGATCTCCAGAGAGTCTCACCGCCACCAGGGAGAATTTTAGTTTGAGAGGGCAGTCTGTGGAAAACGCCTCTGCGGTTCCTTCATTTCTCTTACACCCCAGACCCCTAAAAGTAACGGGGGCCATGCATTCAACGTTCAAAGTGCCTTCCTGCGGACCACACACACTTGTGGAGCGAGGCAGCCTAAGCCGGGCTGCTTGCGTCAAGTTCATGTTCCTTTGGCTTCTGAAACGAAGGCATCCGGTAGCCCTCCTGGAAACCGCACAAATCTTCGGCAGCACCTCTACAAGTACGCCAGGTGCAGCGAGTCATGGTGTTAAGTCCCATACTGTGAAAGGGCCGTACTTGCAAACTACTGTCGTTGTTTTGGAGCACCGTAGGTCCCTTTCCTTTTCGAAAAGATGGCCTTTTTGTTCTCTCCTTTGGCACGCAGGAGAAAGGACTCCACGGCGTTCGGCCTATAGCCACTCGTGGGAGGGCATCTTCCCATTAACTTTTGAGAGTGTACCCCTGCAGCGCTCTCGATCATGACTGTTCTTTGAACACACTACACTGCACTTTCATTTCGAGGAGGGAACGCACGGCATGGGAACTGTTTGTTCTCTGAGAGGAAGCACTGGCGCCTGTTCACTGCCTTTTGAAATGCTCCTGCCTCGCCATTGTGGGGCATACGTCGTGCCGCTAAGCTCACTTAGCACCTATATGTGCTAGAATCACTCTCCGGGGGGGGGGGGAGGGAACACATCGCTGCCCAGATCACGCTCAAGGTATCACCCTCTTGGCGAGGAGGTACCTTCCGCGAAAGCTGCGCGTCGGTAGCCTGCTTGCAAGTGGCACACTTCGCGACAGGACGCTCTTGGTGATGCTGGTCGAGATGCCCTCTGCCTCCCTGCTCTTTGAGAAGCTGCTTGGAGGATACACTCAGCGTAGCCTGTGCAACTAGTACGGCCTCCTGCTTCTCTCAACTAACGACTTTACCTGCCCTCGTCCCCGGTGCAAAGTGCCTCACCGCAAGGGCACGCTCTGACCCCGGTGTCCACACGTCAGTATTCCAAAGCCTTCACAGGCGTCACAGACGTCCTGCTGCCACATCCCCTCTGAACGCAGCCTGCTACCCGGCTGGGGCTGCATCGCTGCAAACGGTTTGTGGACAGAGCTCCTGCCACTCTCCTAACCGAGGGAGCCCAACGCAGGGTTTCCTGTCACGTTTGCAGACAGCACTGTCTTGTAGCCCATCTCTTTCGTTTTCCCTCACCGTTAGCTATACTTTCTAAAGCCGGGGCAACAGGCTCCTGCTGTGGCGGACGAGGCTCGCTTACTGCTTGGCATACGCCACGGAGAAATGAGCGCAGCTGTAGAGGCCTAGTCCAAAGAGCTCAGGGACGTCTCAGTCCAAAAGTGGCCTTGCGCCAGAGTTCACAGACGTCTTCCAGCCCAGGAAGGAACGCGCTGCTTTAGGACTTGTTTCCTAGGCTAAGCCATGAATTGTGCCATTGCCTTCGTGCGTCCTTCATTTCGCCTACATTCCAGACCCCTGAAAGTAACGGGGGCTTGTCAACGTTCAAGCTCCCTCCTGGGGACAACGCATACTCGTGGAGCGAGGAAGCCTAAGGCAGGCTGCTGGCAGCGAGTTCGCGTTCCTTTGGCGTCTGAACCGAAGGCTCCCGGAAGGTCTCCTGAGAACCCCCACCCCCCACACCCCCACCCCCCAATATTTGGCAGGACGTCTACAAGTTTGCCAGGCACAGCGATTCATGGTGTTAGGTCCGATGCGCTGAGCGGGCCGTCCTTGAAAACTGCTGTCGTTCTTTTGGAGCTCAATAGGTTCCTTTTCTTTTTGGAGAGATGCCCTTTCTCTTTCCTCCTCTTACACACAGGGAAACGATTTCCTGGCCATTCGGCCGCTACCCACTCGAGAGAGGGCAGCTTCTCATTAACTTGGGAGAGTGCCCTCCTGCAGCGCTCTCGAGCATGACTGTTCCTTGAACACACTAACCTGCACTCTCCATTCGAGGAGGGAGCGCACTGCCTGGGAACCGTTTGTTCTCTGAGCGGCGTCGGTGGCACTACTGGGCCTGTGAGCTTTGTGGGTCACTGTCTCCTGAAATGCTTTCGCCTCGCCATTGTGGGGCATACATTGTGCGGCTCAGCTCCCTTAGGAGTCACAAGCGGTAGAATTACCTTCCGGGGGAACACATCGGTGCCCGGATCACCCTCAAGGTATCACTTTCTTGGCGTGGAGGTACCTTCCTCGAAAGCTGTGCATTGGTAGCCTGTTTGAAGGGGCTCCTCTCTTGACGTGAACGCTCTAGCTCACGCTGATCGACACGGCCGCCGGCTTCTCTGCTCTTGGAGAAGCCTGCTTTGAGGATACACTCAGCGTAGCCTCTGCAAAGTTCAGCCTTCTGTTTCTCTCAACTCACGGCTTTACCTGCCCTCGTCCCCGGGGCAAAGCGCCTCACCACGATTGCGCGCTCTGAGCCCGACGTCCACACGTCAGTATTCCAAAGCCTTCACGGGCGTCCTGCTTCCACTTCCCCTCTGGACGCAGCCTGCCACCTGGCTGGGGCTGCATCTCTGCAAACGGTTTGTGGACAGAGCTCCTACCACTCTCCTAAGCGAGAGAGTCCAACGCAGGGTTTCCTGTCACGTTTGCAGAGAGCCCTTTCTGGTGCTCCCCTCTTTTTCTCGTCCCTCACCCTCGTCTGTGCTTTCTAAGCTGGGGGAACGGTCTTCTGCTGCGGTGGACGGGGTCTGCTTCCTGCTTGTCATACGCCACAGAGAAATGCGTGCAGCTGTAGAGGACTAGCCAAAAGAGCGCAACGACGTCTCAGTCCAACATTTGGCTAGCTGCAGAGGTCATGGTATCTTCCAGCGCAGGAAAGAATTCGCCGCGAAGGAGACGTTTCCTAGGGTGAGAAATGATTTCTGGCCTTGCAGTTGTCAAGCTCGTGCTGACCGTTGCCATCTCAAAGCCTTTCCCCAACAGTCTCCTTGGTTCTGTTTTGTGGAGGCCAGCTCACCTTAACATTCCCCTTGCTCACCCAAGGAGCTCATGAAGGGATTGTATTCGGTACGCCCGTCACGTCCGGCGTGCAAACTGGGGCCAAAACATGGCCTTGGTTGCCAGATACAACAGTCTTGACTGCACAGGGAGCCTCCAGAGCCTAGGGCCTGTTGGAAGGAGGCGTTAGTTACAGTCCAAGTCACTACCGTGATCTCCAGAGAGTCTCACCGCCACCAGGGAGAATTTTAGTTTGAGAGGGCAGTCTGTGGAAAACGCCTCTGCGGTTCCTTCATTTCTCTTACACCCCAGACCCCTAAAAGTAACGGGGGCCATGCATTCAACGTTCAAAGTGCCTTCCTGCGGACCACACACACTTGTGGAGCGAGGCAGCCTAAGCCGGGCTGCTTGCGTCAAGTTCATGTTCCTTTGGCTTCTGAAACGAAGGCATCCGGTAGCCCTCCTGGAAACCGCACAAATCTTCGGCAGCACCTCTACAAGTACGCCAGGTGCAGCGAGTCATGGTGTTAAGTCCCATACTGTGGAAGGGCCGTACTTGCAAACTACTGTCGTCGTTTTGGAGCACCGTAGGTCCCTTTCCTTTTCGAAAAGATGGCCTTTTTGTTCTCTCCTTTGGCACGCAGGAGAAAGGACTCCACGGCGTTCGGCCTACAGCCACTCGTGGGAGGGCATCTTCCCATTAACTTTTGAGAGTGTACCCCTGCAGCGCTCTCGATCATGACTGTTCTTTGAACACACTACACTGCACTTTCATTTCGAGGAGGGAACGCACGGCATGGGAACTGTTTGTTCTCTGAGAGGAAGCACTGGCGCCTGTTCACTGCCTTTTGAAATGCTCCTGCCTCGCCATTGTGGGGCATACGTCGTGCCGCTAAGCTCACTTAGCACCTATATGTGCTAGAATCACTCTCCGGGGGGGGGGGAGGGGACACATCGCTGCCCAGATCACGCTCAAGGTATCACCCTCTTGGCGAGGAGGTACCTTCCGCGAAAGCTGCGCGTCGGTAGCCTGCTTGCAAGTGGCACATTTCGCGACAGGACGCTCTTGGTGATGCTGGTCGAGATGCCCTCTGCCTCCCTGCTCTTTGAGAAGCTGCTTGGAGGATACACTCAGCGTAGCCTGTGCAACTAGTACGGCCTCCTGCTTCTCTCAACTAACGACTTTACCTGCCCTCGTCCCCGGTGCAAAGTGCCTCACCGCAAGGGCACGCTCTGACCCCGGTGTCCACACGTCAGTATTCCAAAGCCTTCACAGGCGTCACAGACGTCCTGCTGCCACATCCCCTCTGAACGCAGCCTGCTACCCGGCTGGGGCTGCATCGCTGCAAACGGTTTGTGGACAGAGCTCCTGCCACTCTCCTAACCGAGGGAGCCCAACGCAGGGTTTCCTGTCACGTTTGCAGACAGCACTGTCTTGTAGCCCATCTCTTTCGTTTTCCCTCACCGTTAGCTATACTTTCTAAAGCCGGGGCAACAGGCTCCTGCTGTGACGGACGAGGCTCGCTTACTGCTTGGCATACGCCACGGAGAAATGAGCGCAGCTGTAGAGGCCTAGTCCAAAGAGCTCAGGGACGTCTCAGTCCAAAAGTGGCCTTGCCACAGAGTTCACAGACGTCTTCCAGCCCAGGAAGGAACGCGCTGCTTTAGGACTTGTTTCCTAGGCTAAGCCATGAATTGTGCCATTGCCTTCGTGCGTCCTTCATTTCGCCTACATTCCAGACCCCTGAAAGTAACGGGGGCTTGTCAACGTTCAAGCTCCCTCCTGGGGACAACGCATACTCGTGGAGCGAGGAAGCCTAAGGCAGGCTGCTGGCAGCGAGTTCGCGTTCCTTTGGCGTCTGAACCGAAGGCTCCCGGAAGGTCTCCTGAGAACCCCCACCCCCCACACCCCCACCCCCCAATATTTGGCAGGACGTCTACAAGTTTGCCAGGCACAGCGATTCATGGTGGTAGGTCCGATGCGCTGAGCGGGCCGTCCTTGAAAACTGCTGTCGTTCTTTTGGAGCTCAATAGGTTCCTTTTCTTTTTGGAGAGATGCCCTTTCTCTTTCCTCCTCTTACACACAGGGAAACGATTTCCTGGCCATTCGGCCGCTACCCACTCGAGAGAGGGCAGCTTCTCATTAACTTGGGAGAGTGCCCTCCTGCAGCGCTCTCGAGCATGACTGTTCCTTGAACACACTAACCTGCACTCTCCATTCGAGGAGGGAGCGCACTGCCTGGGAACCGTTTGAGCGGCGTCGGTGGCACTACTGGGCCTGTGAGCTTTGTGGGTCACTGTCTCCTGAAGTGCTTTCGCCTCGCCATTGTGGGGCATACATTGTGCGGCTCAGCTCCCTTAGGAGTCACAAGCGGTAGAATTACCTTCCGGGGGAACACATCGGTGCCCGGATCACCCTCAAGGTATCACTTTCTTGGCGTGGAGGTACCTTCCTCGAAAGCTGTGCATTGGTAGCCTGTTTGAAGGGGCTCCTCTCTTGACGTGAACGCTCTAGGTCACGCTGATCGACACGGCCGCCGGCTTCTCTGCTCTTTGAGAAGCCTGCTTTGAGGATACACTCAGCGTAGCCTGTGCAAAGTTCAGCCTTCTGTTTCTCTCCACTCACGGCTTTACCTGCCCTCGTCCCCGGGGCAAAGCGCCTCACCACGATTGCGCGCTCTGAGCCCGACGTCCACACGTCAGTATTCCAAAGCCTTCACGGGCGTCCTGCTTCCACTTCCCCTCTGGACGCAGCCTGCCACCTGGCTGGGGCTGCATCTCTGCAAACGGTTTGTGGACAGAGCTCCTACCACTCTCCTAAGCGAGAGAGTCCAACGCAGGGTTTCCTGTCACGTTTGCAGAGAGCCCTTTCTGGTGCTCCCCTCTTTTTCTCGTCCCTCACCCTCGTCTGTGCTTTCTAAGCTGGGGGAACGGTCTTCTGCTGCGGTGGACGGGGTCTGCTTCCTGCTTGTCATACGCCACAGAGAAATGCGTGCAGCTGTAGAGGACTAGCCAAAAGAGCGCAACGACGTCTCAGTCCAACATTTGGCTAGCTGCAGAGGTCATGGTATCTTCCAGCGCAGGAAAGAATTCGCCGCGAAGGAGACGTTTCCTAGGGTGAGAAATGATTTCTGGCCTTGCAGTTGTCAAGCTCGTGCTGACCGTTGCCATCTCAAAGCCTTTCCCCAACAGTCTCCTTGGTTCTGTTTTGTGGAGGCCAGCTCACCTTAACATTCCCCTTGCTCACCCAAGGAGCTCATGAAGGGATTATATTCGGTATGCCCGTCACGTCCGGCGTGCAAACTGGGGCCAAAACACGGCCTTGGTTGCCAGATACAACAGTCTTGACTGCACAGGGAGCCTCCAGAGCCTAGGGCCTGTTGGAAGGAGGCGTTAGTTACAGTCCAAGTCACTACCGTGATCTCCAGAGAGTCTCACCGCCACCAGGGAGAATTTTAGTTTGAGAGGGCAGTCTGTGGAAAACGCCTCTGCGGTTCCTTCATTTCTCTTACACCCCAGACCCCTAAAAGTAACGGGGGCCATGCATTCAACGTTCAAAGTGCCTTCCTGCGGACCACACACACTTGTGGAGCGAGGCAGCCTAAGCCGGGCTGCTTGCGTCAAGTTCATGTTCCTTTGGCTTCTGAAACGAAGGCATCCGGTAGCCCTCCTGGAAACCGCACAAATCTTCGGCAGCACCTCTACAAGTACGCCAGGTGCAGCGAGTCATGGTGTTAAGTCCCATACTGTGGAAGGGCCGTACTTGCAAACTACTGTCGTCGTTTTGGAGCACCGTAGGTCCCTTTCCTTTTCGAAAAGATGGCCTTTTTGTTTTCTCCTTTGGCACGCAGGAGAAAGGACTCCACGGCGTTCGGCCTATAGCCACTCGTGGGAGGGCATCTTCCCATTAACTTTTGAGAGTGTACCCCTGCAGCGCTCTCGATCATGACTGTTCTTTGAACACACTACACTGCACTTTCATTTCGAGGAGGGAACGCACGGCATGGGAACTGTTTGTTCTCTGAGAGGAAGCACTGGCGCCTGTTCACTGCCTTTTGAAATGCTCCTGCCTCGCCATTGTGGGGCATACGTCGTGCCGCTAAGCTCACTTAGCACCTATATGTGCTAGAATCACTCTCCGGGGGGGGGGGAGGGAACACATCGCTGCCCAGATCACGCTCAAGGTATCACCCTCTTGGCGAGGAGGTACCTTCCGCGAAAGCTGCGCGTCGGTAGCCTGCTTGCAAGTGGCACATTTCGCGACAGGACGCTCTTGGTGATGCTGGTCGAGATGCCCTCTGCCTCCCTGCTCTTTGAGAAGCTGCTTGGAGGATACACTCAGCGTAGCCTGTGCAACTAGTACGGCCTCCTGCTTCTCTCAACTAACGACTTTACCTGCCCTCGTCCCCGGTGCAAAGTGCCTCACCGCAAGGGCACGCTCTGACCCCGGTGTCCACACGTCAGTATTCCAAAGCCTTCACAGGCGTCACAGACGTCCTGCTGCCACATCCCCTCTGAACGCAGCCTGCTACCCGGCTGGGGCTGCATCGCTGCAAACGGTTTGTGGACAGAGCTCCTGCCACTCTCCTAACCGAGGGAGCCCAACGCAGGGTTTCCTGTCACGTTTGCAGACAGCACTGTCTTGTAGCCCATCTCTTTCGTTTTCCCTCACCGTTAGCTATACTTTCTAAAGCCGGGGCAACAGGCTCCTGCTGTGACGGACGAGGCTCGCTTACTGCTTGGCATACGCCACGGAGAAATGAGCGCAGCTGTAGAGGCCTAGTCCAAAGAGCTCAGGGACGTCTCAGTCCAAAAGTGGCCTTGCCACAGAGTTCACAGACGTCTTCCAGCCCAGGAAGGAACGCGCTGCTTTAGGACTTGTTTCCTAGGCTAAGCCATGAATTGTGCCATTGCCTTCGTGCGTCCTTCATTTCGCCTACATTCCAGACCCCTGAAAGTAACGGGGGCTTGTCAACGTTCAAGCTCCCTCCTGGGGACAACGCATACTCGTGGAGCGAGGAAGCCTAAGGCAGGCTGCTGGCAGCGAGTTCGCGTTCCTTTGGCGTCTGAACCGAAGGCTCCCGGAAGGTCTCCTGAGAACCCCCACCCCCCACACCCCCACCCCCCAATATTTGGCAGGACGTCTACAAGTTTGCCAGGCACAGCGATTCATGGTGGTAGGTCCGATGCGCTGAGCGGGCCGTCCTTGAAAACTGCTGTCGTTCTTTTGGAGCTCAATAGGTTCCTTTTCTTTTTGGAGAGATGCCCTTTCTCTTTCCTCCTCTTACACACAGGGAAACGATTTCCTGGCCATTCGGCCGCTACCCACTCGAGAGAGGGCAGCTTCTCATTAACTTGGGAGAGTGCCCTCCTGCAGCGCTCTCGAGCATGACTGTTCCTTGAACACACTAACCTGCACTCTCCATTCGAGGAGGGAGCGCACTGCCTGGGAACCGTTTGAGCGGCGTCGGTGGCACTACTGGGCCTGTGAGCTTTGTGGGTCACTGTCTCCTGAAGTGCTTTCGCCTCGCCATTGTGGGGCATACATTGTGCGGCTCAGCTCCCTTAGGAGTCACAAGCGGTAGAATTACCTTCCGGGGGAACACATCGGTGCCCGGATCACCCTCAAGGTATCACTTTCTTGGCGTGGAGGTACCTTCCTCGAAAGCTGTGCATTGGTAGCCTGTTTGAAGGGGCTCCTCTCTTGACGTGAACGCTCTAGGTCACGCTGATCGACACGGCCGCCGGCTTCTCTGCTCTTTGAGAAGCCTGCTTTGAGGATACACTCAGCGTAGCCTGTGCAAAGTTCAGCCTTCTGTTTCTCTCAACTCACGGCTTTACCTGCCCTCGTCCCCGGGGCAAAGCGCCTCACCACGATTGCGCGCTCTGAGCCCGACGTCCACACGTCAGTATTCCAAAGCCTTCACGGGCGTCCTGCTTCCACTTCCCCTCTGGACGCAGCCTGCCACCTGGCTGGGGCTGCATCTCTGCAAACGGTTTGTGGACAGAGCTCCTACCACTCTCCTAAGCGAGAGAGTCCAACGCAGGGTTTCCTGTCACGTTTGCAGAGAGCCCTTTCTGGTGCTCCCCTCTTTTTCTCGTCCCTCACCCTCGTCTGTGCTTTCTAAGCTGGGGGAACGGTCTTCTGCTGCGGTGGACGGGGTCTGCTTCCTGCTTGTCATACGCCACAGAGAAATGCGTGCAGCTGTAGAGGACTAGCCAAAAGAGCGCAACGACGTCTCAGTCCAACATTTGGCTAGCTGCAGAGGTCATGGTATCTTCCAGCGCAGGAAAGAATTCGCCGCGAAGGAGACGTTTCCTAGGGTGAGAAATGATTTCTGGCCTTGCAGTTGTCAAGCTCGTGCTGACCGTTGCCATCTCAAAGCCTTTCCCCAACAGTCTCCTTGGTTCTGTTTTGTGGAGGCCAGCTCACCTTAACATTCCCCTTGCTCACCCAAGGAGCTCATGAAGGGATTGTATTCGGTATGCCCGTCACGTCCGGCGTGCAAACTGGGGCCAAAACATGGCCTTGGTTGCCAGATACAACAGTCTTGACTGCACAGGGAGCCTCCAGAGCCTAGGGCCTGTTGGAAGGAGGCGTTAGTTACAGTCCAAGTCACTACCGTGATCTCCAGAGAGTCTCACCGCCACCAGGGAGAATTTTAGTTTGAGAGGGCAGTCTGTGGAAAACGCCTCTGCGGTTCCTTCATTTCTCTTACACCCCAGACCCCTAAAAGTAACGGGGGCCATGCATTCAACGTTCAAAGTGCCTTCCTGCGGACCACACACACTTGTGGAGCGAGGCAGCCTAAGCCGGGCTGCTTGCGTCAAGTTCATGTTCCTTTGGCTTCTGAAACGAAGGCATCCGGTAGCCCTCCTGGAAACCGCACAAATCTTCGGCAGCACCTCTACAAGTACGCCAGGTGCAGCGAGTCATGGTGTTAAGTCCCATACTGTGAAAGGGCCGTACTTGCAAACTACTGTCGTCGTTTTGGAGCACCGTAGGTCCCTTTCCTTTTCGAAAAGATGGCCTTTTTGTTCTCTCCTTTGGCACGCAGGAGAAAGGACTCCACGGCGTTCGGCCTACAGCCACTCGTGGGAGGGCATCTTCCCATTAACTTTTGAGAGTGTACCCCTGCAGCGCTCTCGATCATGACTGTTCTTTGAACACACTACACTGCACTTTCATTTCGAGGAGGGAACGCACGGCATGGGAACTGTTTGTTCTCTGAGAGGAAGCACTGGCGCCTGTTCACTGCCTTTTGAAATGCTCCTGCCTCGCCATTGTGGGGCATACGTCGTGCCGCTAAGCTCACTTAGCACCTATATGTGCTAGAATCACTCTCCGGGGGGGGGGGGGAGGGAACACATCGCTGCCCAGATCACGCTCAAGGTATCACCCTCTTGGCGAGGAGGTACCTTCCGCGAAAGCTGCGCGTCGGTAGCCTGCTTGCAAGTGGCACATTTCGCGACAGGACGCTCTTGGTGATGCTGGTCGAGATGCCCTCTGCCTCCCTGCTCTTTGAGAAGCTGCTTGGAGGATACACTCAGCGTAGCCTGTGCAACTAGTACGGCCTCCTGCTTCTCTCAACTAACGACTTTACCTGCCCTCGTCCCCGGTGCAAAGTGCCTCACCGCAAGGGCACGCTCTGACCCCGGTGTCCACACGTCAGTATTCCAAAGCCTTCACAGGCGTCACAGACGTCCTGCTGCCACATCCCCTCTGAACGCAGCCTGCTACCCGGCTGGGGCTGCATCGCTGCAAACGGTTTGTGGACAGAGCTCCTGCCACTCTCCTAACCGAGGGAGCCCAACGCAGGGTTTCCTGTCACGTTTGCAGACAGCACTGTCTTGTAGCCCATCTCTTTCGTTTTCCCTCACCGTTAGCTATACTTTCTAAAGCCGGGGCAACAGGCTCCTGCTGTGACGGACGAGGCTCGCTTACTGCTTGGCATACGCCACGGAGAAATGAGCGCAGCTGTAGAGGCCTAGTCCAAAGAGCTCAGGGACGTCTCAGTCCAAAAGTGGCCTTGCCACAGAGTTCACAGACGTCTTCCAGCCCAGGAAGGAACGCGCTGCTTTAGGACTTGTTTCCTAGGCTAAGCCATGAATTGTGCCATTGCCTTCGTGCGTCCTTCATTTCGCCTACATTCCAGACCCCTGAAAGTAACGGGGGCTTGTCAACGTTCAAGCTCCCTCCTGGGGACAACGCATACTCGTGGAGCGAGGAAGCCTAAGGCAGGCTGCTGGCAGCGAGTTCGCGTTCCTTTGGCGTCTGAACCGAAGGCTCCCGGAAGGTCTCCTGAGAACCCCCACCCCCCACACCCCCACCCCCCAATATTTGGCAGGACGTCTACAAGTTTGCCAGGCACAGCGATTCATGGTGGTAGGTCCGATGCGCTGAGCGGGCCGTCCTTGAAAACTGCTGTCGTTCTTTTGGAGCTCAATAGGTTCCTTTTCTTTTTGGAGAGATGCCCTTTCTCTTTCCTCCTCTTACACACAGGGAAACGATTTCCTGGCCATTCGGCCGCTACCCACTCGAGAGAGGGCAGCTTCTCATTAACTTGGGAGAGTGCCCTCCTGCAGCGCTCTCGAGCATGACTGTTCCTTGAACACACTAACCTGCACTCTCCATTCGAGGAGGGAGCGCACTGCCTGGGAACCGTTTGAGCGGCGTCGGTGGCACTACTGGGCCTGTGAGCTTTGTGGGTCACTGTCTCCTGAAATGCTTTCGCCTCGCCATTGTGGGGCATACATTGTGCGGCTCAGCTCCCTTAGGAGTCACAAGCGGTAGAACTACCTTCCGGGGGAACACATCGGTGCCCGGATCACCCTCAAGGTATCACTTTCTTGGCGTGGAGGTACCTTCCTCGAAAGCTGTGCATTGGTAGCCTGTTTGAAGGGGCTCCTCTCTTGACGTGAACGCTCTAGGTCACGCTGATCGACACGGCCGCCGGCTTCTCTGCTCTTTGAGAAGCCTGCTTTGAGGATACACTCAGCGTAGCCTGTGCAAAGTTCAGCCTTCTGTTTCTCTCAACTCACGGCTTTACCTGCCCTCGTCCCCGGGGCAAAGCGCCTCACCACGATTGCGCGCTCTGAGCCCGACGTCCACACGTCAGTATTCCAAAGCCTTCACGGGCGTCCTGCTTCCACTTCCCCTCTGGACGCAGCCTGCCACCTGGCTGGGGCTGCATCTCTGCAAACGGTTTGTGGACAGAGCTCCTACCACTCTCCTAAGCGAGAGAGTCCAACGCAGGGTTTCCTGTCACGTTTGCAGAGAGCCCTTTCTGGTGCTCCCCTCTTTTTCTCGTCCCTCACCCTCGTCTGTGCTTTCTAAGCTGGGGGAACGGTCTTCTGCTGCGGTGGACGGGGTCTGCTTCCTGCTTGTCATACGCCACAGAGAAATGCGTGCAGCTGTAGAGGACTAGCCAAAAGAGCGCAACGACGTCTCAGTCCAACATTTGGCTAGCTGCAGAGGTCATGGTATCTTCCAGCGCAGGAAAGAATTCGCCGCGAAGGAGACGTTTCCTAGGGTGAGAAATGATTTCTGGCCTTGCAGTTGTCAAGCTCGTGCTGACCGTTGCCATCTCAAAGCCTTTCCCCAACAGTCTCCTTGGTTCTGTTTTGTGGAGGCCAGCTCACCTTAACATTCCCCTTGCTCACCCAAGGAGCTCATGAAGGGATTGTATTCGGTATGCCCGTCACGTCCGGCGTGCAAACTGGGGCCAAAACATGGCCTTGGTTGCCAGATACAACAGTCTTGACTGCACAGGGAGCCTCCAGAGCCTAGGGCCTGTTGGAAGGAGGCGTTAGTTACAGTCCAAGTCACTACCGTGATCTCCAGAGAGTCTCACCGCCACCAGGGAGAATTTTAGTTTGAGAGGGCAGTCTGTGGAAAACGCCTCTGCGGTTCCTTCATTTCTCTTACACCCCAGACCCCTAAAAGTAACGGGGGCCATGCATTCAACGTTCAAAGTGCCTTCCTGCGGACCACACACACTTGTGGAGCGAGGCAGCCTAAGCCGGGCTGCTTGCGTCAAGTTCATGTTCCTTTGGCTTCTGAAACGAAGGCATCCGGTAGCCCTCCTGGAAACCGCACAAATCTTCGGCAGCACCTCTACAAGTACGCCAGGTGCAGCGAGTCATGGTGTTAAGTCCCATACTGTGAAAGGGCCGTACTTGCAAACTACTGTCGTCGTTTTGGAGCACCGTAGGTCCCTTTCCTTTTCGAAAAGATGGCCTTTTTGTTCTCTCCTTTGGCACGCAGGAGAAAGGACTCCACGGCGTTCGGCCTACAGCCACTCGTGGGAGGGCATCTTCCCATTAACTTTTGAGAGTGTACCCCTGCAGCGCTCTCGATCATGACTGTTCTTTGAACACACTACACTGCACTTTCATTTCGAGGAGGGAACGCACGGCATGGGAACTGTTTGTTCTCTGAGAGGAAGCACTGGCGCCTGTTCACTGCCTTTTGAAATGCTCCTGCCTCGCCATTGTGGGGCATACGTCGTGCCGCTAAGCTCACTTAGCACCTATATGTGCTAGAATCACTCTCCGGGGGGGGGGAGGGAACACATCGCTGCCCAGATCACGCTCAAGGTATCACCCTCTTGGCGAGGAGGTACCTTCCGCGAAAGCTGCGCGTCGGTAGCCTGCTTGCAAGTGGCACACTTCGCGACAGGACGCTCTTGGTGATGCTGGTCGAGATGCCCTCTGCCTCCCTGCTCTTTGAGAAGCTGCTTGGAGGATACACTCAGCGTAGCCTGTGCAACTAGTACGGCCTCCTGCTTCTCTCAACTAACGACTTTACCTGCCCTCGTCCCCGGTGCAAAGTGCCTCACCGCAAGGGCACGCTCTGACCCCGGTGTCCACACGTCAGTATTCCAAAGCCTTCACAGGCGTCACAGACGTCCTGCTGCCACATCCCCTCTGAACGCAGCCTGCTACCCGGCTGGGGCTGCATCGCTGCAAACGGTTTGTGGACAGAGCTCCTGCCACTCTCCTAACCGAGGGAGCCCAACGCAGGGTTTCCTGTCACGTTTGCAGACAGCACTGTCTTGTAGCCCATCTCTTTCGTTTTCCCTCACCGTTAGCTATACTTTCTAAAGCCGGGGCAACAGGCTCCTGCTGTGACGGACGAGGCTCGCTTACTGCTTGGCATACGCCACGGAGAAATGAGCGCAGCTGTAGAGGCCTAGTCCAAAGAGCTCAGGGACGTCTCAGTCCAAAAGTGGCCTTGCCACAGAGTTCACAGACGTCTTCCAGCCCAGGAAGGAACGCGCTGCTTTAGGACTTGTTTCCTAGGCTAAGCCATGAATTGTGCCATTGCCTTCGTGCGTCCTTCATTTCGCCTACATTCCAGACCCCTGAAAGTAACGGGGGCTTGTCAACGTTCAAGCTCCCTCCTGGGGACAACGCATACTCGTGGAGCGAGGAAGCCTAAGGCAGGCTGCTGGCAGCGAGTTCGCGTTCCTTTGGCGTCTGAACCGAAGGCTCCCGGAAGGTCTCCTGAGAACCCCCACCCCCCACACCCCCACCCCCCAATATTTGGCAGGACGTCTACAAGTTTGCCAGGCACAGCGATTCATGGTGGTAGGTCCGATGCGCTGAGCGGGCCGTCCTTGAAAACTGCTGTCGTTCTTTTGGAGCTCAATAGGTTCCTTTTCTTTTTGGAGAGATGCCCTTTCTCTTTCCTCCTCTTACACACAGGGAAACGATTTCCTGGCCATTCGGCCGCTACCCACTCGAGAGAGGGCAGCTTCTCATTAACTTGGGAGAGTGCCCTCCTGCAGCGCTCTCGAGCATGACTGTTCCTTGAACACACTAACCTGCACTCTCCATTCGAGGAGGGAGCGCACTGCCTGGGAACCGTTTGAGCGGCGTCGGTGGCACTACTGGGCCTGTGAGCTTTGTGGGTCACTGTCTCCTGAAGTGCTTTCGCCTCGCCATTGTGGGGCATACATTGTGCGGCTCAGCTCCCTTAGGAGTCACAAGCGGTAGAATTACCTTCCGGGGGAACACATCGGTGCCCGGATCACCCTCAAGGTATCACTTTCTTGGCGTGGAGGTACCTTCCTCGAAAGCTGTGCATTGGTAGCCTGTTTGAAGGGGCTCCTCTCTTGACGTGAACGCTCTAGGTCACGCTGATCGACACGGCCGCCGGCTTCTCTGCTCTTTGAGAAGCCTGCTTTGAGGATACACTCAGCGTAGCCTGTGCAAAGTTCAGCCTTCTGTTTCTCTCAACTCACGGCTTTACCTGCCCTCGTCCCCGGGGCAAAGCGCCTCACCACGATTGCGCGCTCTGAGCCCGACGTCCACACGTCAGTATTCCAAAGCCTTCACGGGCGTCCTGCTTCCACTTCCCCTCTGGACGCAGCCTGCCACCTGGCTGGGGCTGCATCTCTGCAAACGGTTTGTGGACAGAGCTCCTACCACTCTCCTAAGCGAGAGAGTCCAACGCAGGGTTTCCTGTCACGTTTGCAGAGAGCCCTTTCTGGTGCTCCCCTCTTTTTCTCGTCCCTCACCCTCGTCTGTGCTTTCTAAGCTGGGGGAACGGTCTTCTGCTGCGGTGGACGGGGTCTGCTTCCTGCTTGTCATACGCCACAGAGAAATGCGTGCAGCTGTAGAGGACTAGCCAAAAGAGCGCAACGACGTCTCAGTCCAACATTTGGCTAGCTGCAGAGGTCATGGTATCTTCCAGCGCAGGAAAGAATTCGCCGCGAAGGAGACGTTTCCTAGGGTGAGAAATGATTTCTGGCCTTGCAGTTGTCAAGCTCGTGCTGACCGTTGCCATCTCAAAGCCTTTCCCCAACAGTCTCCTTGGTTCTGTTTTGTGGAGGCCAGCTCACCTTAACATTCCCCTTGCTCACCCAAGGAGCTCATGAAGGGATTGTATTCGGTACGCCCGTCACGTCCGGCGTGCCAACTGGGGCCAAAACATGGCCTTGGTTGCCAGATACAACAGTCTTGACTGCACAGGGAGCCTCCAGAGCCTAGGGCCTGTTGGAAGGAGGCGTTAGTTACAGTCCAAGTCACTACCGTGATCTCCAGAGAGTCTCACCGCCACCAGGGAGAATTTTAGTTTGAGAGGGCAGTCTGTGGAAAACGCCTCTGCGGTTCCTTCATTTCTCTTACACCCCAGACCCCTAAAAGTAACGGGGGCCATGCATTCAACGTTCAAAGTGCCTTCCTGCGGACCACACACACTTGTGGAGCGAGGCAGCCTAAGCCGGGCTGCTTGCGTCAAGTTCATGTTCCTTTGGCTTCTGAAACGAAGGCATCCGGTAGCCCTCCTGGAAACCGCACAAATCTTCGGCAGCACCTCTACAAGTACGCCAGGTGCAGCGAGTCATGGTGTTAAGTCCCATACTGTGAAAGGGCCGTACTTGCAAACTACTGTCGTCGTTTTGGAGCACCGTAGGTCCCTTTCCTTTTCGAAAAGATGGCCTTTTTGTTCTCTCCTTTGGCACGCAGGAGAAAGGACTCCACGGCGTTCGGCCTACAGCCACTCGTGGGAGGGCATCTTCCCATTAACTTTTGAGAGTGTACCCCTGCAGCGCTCTCGATCATGACTGTTCTTTGAACACACTACACTGCACTTTCATTTCGAGGAGGGAACGCACGGCATGGGAACTGTTTGTTCTCTGAGAGGAAGCACTGGCGCCTGTTCACTGCCTTTTGAAATGCTCCTGCCTCGCCATTGTGGGGCATACGTCGTGCCGCTAAGCTCACTTAGCACCTATATGTGCTAGAATCACTCTCCGGGGGGGGGGGGGAGGGAACACATCGCTGCCCAGATCACGCTCAAGGTATCACCCTCTTGGCGAGGAGGTACCTTCCGCGAAAGCTGCGCGTCGGTAGCCTGCTTGCAAGTGGCACACTTCGCGACAGGACGCTCTTGGTGATGCTGGTCGAGATGCCCTCTGCCTCCCTGCTCTTTGAGAAGCTGCTTGGAGGATACACTCAGCGTAGCCTGTGCAACTAGTACGGCCTCCTGCTTCTCTCAACTAACGACTTTACCTGCCCTCGTCCCCGGTGCAAAGTGCCTCACCGCAAGGGCACGCTCTGACCCCGGTGTCCACACGTCAGTATTCCAAAGCCTTCACAGGCGTCACAGACGTCCTGCTGCCACATCCCCTCTGAACGCAGCCTGCTACCCGGCTGGGGCTGCATCGCTGCAAACGGTTTGTGGACAGAGCTCCTGCCACTCTCCTAACCGAGGGAGCCCAACGCAGGGTTTCCTGTCACGTTTGCAGACAGCACTGTCTTGTAGCCCATCTCTTTCGTTTTCCCTCACCGTTAGCTATACTTTCTAAAGCCGGGGCAACAGGCTCCTGCTGTGACGGACGAGGCTCGCTTACTGCTTGGCATACGCCACGGAGAAATGAGCGCAGCTGTAGAGGCCTAGTCCAAAGAGCTCAGGGACGTCTCAGTCCAAAAGTGGCCTTGCCACAGAGTTCACAGACGTCTTCCAGCCCAGGAAGGAACGCGCTGCTTTAGGACTTGTTGCTTTAGGACTTGTTTCCTAGGCTAAGCCATGAATTGTGCCATTGCCTTCGTGCGTCCTTCATTTCGCCTACATTCCAGACCCCTGAAAGTAACGGGGGCTTGTCAACGTTCAAGCTCCCTCCTGGGGACAACGCATACTCGTGGAGCGAGGAAGCCTAAGGCAGGCTGCTGGCAGCGAGTTCGCGTTCCTTTGGCGTCTGAACCGAAGGCTCCCGGAAGGTCTCCTGAGAACCCCCACCCCCCACACCCCCACCCCCCAATATTTGGCAGGACGTCTACAAGTTTGCCAGGCACAGCGATTCATGGTGGTAGGTCCGATGCGCTGAGCGGGCCGTCCTTGAAAACTGCTGTCGTTCTTTTGGAGCTCAATAGGTTCCTTTTCTTTTTGGAGAGATGCCCTTTCTCTTTCCTCCTCTTACACACAGGGAAACGATTTCCTGGCCATTCGGCCGCTACCCACTCGAGAGAGGGCAGCTTCTCATTAACTTGGGAGAGTGCCCTCCTGCAGCGCTCTCGAGCATGACTGTTCCTTGAACACACTAACCTGCACTCTCCATTCGAGGAGGGAGCGCACTGCCTGGGAACCGTTTGAGCGGCGTCGGTGGCACTACTGGGCCTGTGAGCTTTGTGGGTCACTGTCTCCTGAAATGCTTTCGCCTCGCCATTGTGGGGCATACATTGTGCGGCTCAGCTCCCTTAGGAGTCACAAGCGGTAGAACTACCTTCCGGGGGAACACATCGGTGCCCGGATCACCCTCAAGGTATCACTTTCTTGGCGTGGAGGTACCTTCCTCGAAAGCTGTGCATTGGTAGCCTGTTTGAAGGGGCTCCTCTCTTGACGTGAACGCTCTAGGTCACGCTGATCGACACGGCCGCCGGCTTCTCTGCTCTTTGAGAAGCCTGCTTTGAGGATACACTCAGCGTAGCCTGTGCAAAGTTCAGCCTTCTGTTTCTCTCAACTCACGGCTTTACCTGCCCTCGTCCCCGGGGCAAAGCGCCTCACCACGATTGCGCGCTCTGAGCCCGACGTCCACACGTCAGTATTCCAAAGCCTTCACGGGCGTCCTGCTTCCACTTCCCCTCTGGACGCAGCCTGCCACCTGGCTGGGGCTGCATCTCTGCAAACGGTTTGTGGACAGAGCTCCTACCACTCTCCTAAGCGAGAGAGTCCAACGCAGGGTTTCCTGTCACGTTTGCAGAGAGCCCTTTCTGGTGCTCCCCTCTTTTTCTCGTCCCTCACCCTCGTCTGTGCTTTCTAAGCTGGGGGAACGGTCTTCTGCTGCGGTGGACGGGGTCTGCTTCCTGCTTGTCATACGCCACAGAGAAATGCGTGCAGCTGTAGAGGACTAGCCAAAAGAGCGCAACGACGTCTCAGTCCAACATTTGGCTAGCTGCAGAGGTCATGGTATCTTCCAGCGCAGGAAAGAATTCGCCGCGAAGGAGACGTTTCCTAGGGTGAGAAATGATTTCTGGCCTTGCAGTTGTCAAGCTCGTGCTGACCGTTGCCATCTCAAAGCCTTTCCCCAACAGTCTCCTTGGTTCTGTTTTGTGGAGGCCAGCTCACCTTAACATTCCCCTTGCTCACCCAAGGAGCTCATGAAGGGATTGTATTCGGTATGCCCGTCACGTCCGGCGTGCAAACTGGGGCCAAAACATGGCCTTGGTTGCCAGATACAACAGTCTTGACTGCACAGGGAGCCTCCAGAGCCTAGGGCCTGTTGGAAGGAGGCGTTAGTTACAGTCCAAGTCACTACCGTGATCTCCAGAGAGTCTCACCGCCACCAGGGAGAATTTTAGTTTGAGAGGGCAGTCTGTGGAAAACGCCTCTGCGGTTCCTTCATTTCTCTTACACCCCAGACCCCTAAAAGTAACGGGGGCCATGCATTCAACGTTCAAAGTGCCTTCCTGCGGACCACACACACTTGTGGAGCGAGGCAGCCTAAGCCGGGCTGCTTGCGTCAAGTTCATGTTCCTTTGGCTTCTGAAACGAAGGCATCCGGTAGCCCTCCTGGAAACCGCACAAATCTTCGGCAGCACCTCTACAAGTACGCCAGGTGCAGCGAGTCATGGTGTTAAGTCCCATACTGTGAAAGGGCCGTACTTGCAAACTACTGTCGTCGTTTTGGAGCACCGTAGGTCCCTTTCCTTTTCGAAAAGATGGCCTTTTTGTTCTCTCCTTTGGCACGCAGGAGAAAGGACTCCACGGCGTTCGGCCTACAGCCACTCGTGGGAGGGCATCTTCCCATTAACTTTTGAGAGTGTACCCCTGCAGCGCTCTCGATCATGACTGTTCTTTGAACACACTACACTGCACTTTCATTTCGAGGAGGGAACGCACGGCATGGGAACTGTTTGTTCTCTGAGAGGAAGCACTGGCGCCTGTTCACTGCCTTTTGAAATGCTCCTGCCTCGCCATTGTGGGGCATACGTCGTGCCGCTAAGCTCACTTAGCACCTATATGTGCTAGAATCACTCTCCGGGGGGGGGGAGGGAACACATCGCTGCCCAGATCACGCTCAAGGTATCACCCTCTTGGCGAGGAGGTACCTTCCGCGAAAGCTGCGCGTCGGTAGCCTGCTTGCAAGTGGCACATTTCGCGACAGGACGCTCTTGGTGATGCTGGTCGAGATGCCCTCTGCCTCCCTGCTCTTTGAGAAGCTGCTTGGAGGATACACTCAGCGTAGCCTGTGCAACTAGTACGGCCTCCTGCTTCTCTCAACTAACGACTTTACCTGCCCTCGTCCCCGGTGCAAAGTGCCTCACCGCAAGGGCACGCTCTGACCCCGGTGTCCACACGTCAGTATTCCAAAGCCTTCACAGGCGTCACAGACGTCCTGCTGCCACATCCCCTCTGAACGCAGCCTGCTACCCGGCTGGGGCTGCATCGCTGCAAACGGTTTGTGGACAGAGCTCCTGCCACTCTCCTAACCGAGGGAGCCCAACGCAGGGTTTCCTGTCACGTTTGCAGACAGCACTGTCTTGTAGCCCATCTCTTTCGTTTTCCCTCACCGTTAGCTATACTTTCTAAAGCCGGGGCAACAGGCTCCTGCTGTGACGGACGAGGCTCGCTTACTGCTTGGCATACGCCACGGAGAAATGAGCGCAGCTGTAGAGGCCTAGTCCAAAGAGCTCAGGGACGTCTCAGTCCAAAAGTGGCCTTGCCACAGAGTTCACAGACGTCTTCCAGCCCAGGAAGGAACGCGCTGCTTTAGGACTTGTTTCCTAGGCTAAGCCATGAATTGTGCCATTGCCTTCGTGCGTCCTTCATTTCGCCTACATTCCAGACCCCTGAAAGTAACGGGGGCTTGTCAACGTTCAAGCTCCCTCCTGGGGACAACGCATACTCGTGGAGCGAGGAAGCCTAAGGCAGGCTGCTGGCAGCGAGTTCGCGTTCCTTTGGCGTCTGAACCGAAGGCTCCCGGAAGGTCTCCTGAGAACCCCCACCCCCCACACCCCCACCCCCCAATATTTGGCAGGACGTCTACAAGTTTGCCAGGCACAGCGATTCATGGTGGTAGGTCCGATGCGCTGAGCGGGCCGTCCTTGAAAACTGCTGTCGTTCTTTTGGAGCTCAATAGGTTCCTTTTCTTTTTGGAGAGATGCCCTTTCTCTTTCCTCCTCTTACACACAGGGAAACGATTTCCTGGCCATTCGGCCGCTACCCACTCGAGAGAGGGCAGCTTCTCATTAACTTGGGAGAGTGCCCTCCTGCAGCGCTCTCGAGCATGACTGTTCCTTGAACACACTAACCTGCACTCTCCATTCGAGGAGGGAGCGCACTGCCTGGGAACCGTTTGAGCGGCGTCGGTGGCACTACTGGGCCTGTGAGCTTTGTGGGTCACTGTCTCCTGAAGTGCTTTCGCCTCGCCATTGTGGGGCATACATTGTGCGGCTCAGCTCCCTTAGGAGTCACAAGCGGTAGAATTACCTTCCGGGGGAACACATCGGTGCCCGGATCACCCTCAAGGTATCACTTTCTTGGCGTGGAGGTACCTTCCTCGAAAGCTGTGCATTGGTAGCCTGTTTGAAGGGGCTCCTCTCTTGACGTGAACGCTCTAGGTCACGCTGATCGACACGGCCGCCGGCTTCTCTGCTCTTTGAGAAGCCTGCTTTGAGGATACACTCAGCGTAGCCTCTGCAAAGTTCAGCCTTCTGTTTCTCTCAACTCACGGCTTTACCTGCCCTCGTCCCCGGGGCAAAGCGCCTCACCACGATTGCGCGCTCTGAGCCCGACGTCCACACGTCAGTATTCCAAAGCCTTCACGGGCGTCCTGCTTCCACTTCCCCTCTGGACGCAGCCTGCCACCTGGCTGGGGCTGCATCTCTGCAAACGGTTTGTGGACAGAGCTCCTACCACTCTCCTAAGCGAGAGAGTCCAACGCAGGGTTTCCTGTCACGTTTGCAGAGAGCCCTTTCTGGTGCTCCCCTCTTTTTCTCGTCCCTCACCCTCGTCTGTGCTTTCTAAGCTGGGGGAACGGTCTTCTGCTGCGGTGGACGGGGTCTGCTTCCTGCTTGTCATACGCCACAGAGAAATGCGTGCAGCTGTAGAGGACTAGCCAAAAGAGCGCAACGACGTCTCAGTCCAACATTTGGCTAGCTGCAGAGGTCATGGTATCTTCCAGCGCAGGAAAGAATTCGCCGCGAAGGAGACATTTCCTAGGGTGAGAAATGATTTCTGGCCTTGCAGTTGTCAAGCTCGTGCTGACCGTTGCCATCTCAAAGCCTTTCCCCAACAGTCTCCTTGGTTCTGTTTTGTGGAGGCCAGCTCACCTTAACATTCCCCTTGCTCACCCAAGGAGCTCATGAAGGGATTATATTCGGTACGCCCGTCACGTCCGGCGTGCCAACTGGGGCCAAAACATGGCCTTGGTTGCCAGATACAACAGTCTTGACTGCACAGGGAGCCTCCAGAGCCTAGGGCCTGTTGGAAGGAGGCGTTAGTTACAGTCCAAGTCACTACCGTGATCTCCAGAGAGTCTCACCGCCACCAGGGAGAATTTTAGTTTGAGAGGGCAGTCTGTGGAAAACGCCTCTGCGGTTCCTTCATTTCTCTTACACCCCAGACCCCTAAAAGTAACGGGGGCCATGCATTCAACGTTCAAAGTGCCTTCCTGCGGACCACACACACTTGTGGAGCGAGGCAGCCTAAGCCGGGCTGCTTGCGTCAAGTTCATGTTCCTTTGGCTTCTGAAACGAAGGCATCCGGTAGCCCTCCTGGAAACCGCACAAATCTTCGGCAGCACCTCTACAAGTACGCCAGGTGCAGCGAGTCATGGTGTTAAGTCCCATACTGTGGAAGGGCCGTACTTGCAAACTACTGTCGTCGTTTTGGAGCACCGTAGGTCCCTTTCCTTTTCGAAAAGATGGCCTTTTTGTTCTCTCCTTTGGCACGCAGGAGAAAGGACTCCACGGCGTTCGGCCTACAGCCACTCGTGGGAGGGCATCTTCCCATTAACTTTTGAGAGTGTACCCCTGCAGCGCTCTCGATCATGACTGTTCTTTGAACACACTACACTGCACTTTCATTTCGAGGAGGGAACGCACGGCATGGGAACTGTTTGTTCTCTGAGAGGAAGCACTGGCGCCTGTTCACTGCCTTTTGAAATGCTCCTGCCTCGCCATTGTGGGGCATACGTCGTGCCGCTAAGCTCACTTAGCACCTATATGTGCTAGAATCACTCTCCGGGGGGGGGGGGAGGGGACACATCGCTGCCCAGATCACGCTCAAGGTATCACCCTCTTGGCGAGGAGGTACCTTCCGCGAAAGCTGCGCGTCGGTAGCCTGCTTGCAAGTGGCACACTTCGCGACAGGACGCTCTTGGTGATGCTGGTCGAGATGCCCTCTGCCTCCCTGCTCTTTGAGAAGCTGCTTGGAGGATACACTCAGCGTAGCCTGTGCAACTAGTACGGCCTCCTGCTTCTCTCAACTAACGACTTTACCTGCCCTCGTCCCCGGTGCAAAGTGCCTCACCGCAAGGGCACGCTCTGACCCCGGTGTCCACACGTCAGTATTCCAAAGCCTTCACAGGCGTCACAGACGTCCTGCTGCCACATCCCCTCTGAACGCAGCCTGCTACCCGGCTGGGGCTGCATCGCTGCAAACGGTTTGTGGACAGAGCTCCTGCCACTCTCCTAACCGAGGGAGCCCAACGCAGGGTTTCCTGTCACGTTTGCAGACAGCACTGTCTTGTAGCCCATCTCTTTCGTTTTCCCTCACCGTTAGCTATACTTTCTAAAGCCGGGGCAACAGGCTCCTGCTGTGACGGACGAGGCTCGCTTACTGCTTGGCATACGCCACGGAGAAATGAGCGCAGCTGTAGAGGCCTAGTCCAAAGAGCTCAGGGACGTCTCAGTCCAAAAGTGGCCTTGCCACAGAGTTCACAGACGTCTTCCAGCCCAGGAAGGAACGCGCTGCTTTAGGACTTGTTTCCTAGGCTAAGCCATGAATTGTGCCATTGCCTTCGTGCGTCCTTCATTTCGCCTACATTCCAGACCCCTGAAAGTAACGGGGGCTTGTCAACGTTCAAGCTCCCTCCTGGGGACAACGCATACTCGTGGAGCGAGGAAGCCTAAGGCAGGCTGCTGGCAGCGAGTTCGCGTTCCTTTGGCGTCTGAACCGAAGGCTCCCGGAAGGTCTCCTGAGAACCCCCACCCCCCACACCCCCACCCCCCAATATTTGGCAGGACGTCTACAAGTTTGCCAGGCACAGCGATTCATGGTGTTAGGTCCGATGCGCTGAGCGGGCCGTCCTTGAAAACTGCTGTCGTTCTTTTGGAGCTCAATAGGTTCCTTTTCTTTTTGGAGAGATGCCCTTTCTCTTTCCTCCTCTTACACACAGGGAAACGATTTCCTGGCCATTCGGCCGCTACCCACTCGAGAGAGGGCAGCTTCTCATTAACTTGGGAGAGTGCCCTCCTGCAGCGCTCTCGAGCATGACTGTTCCTTGAACACACTAACCTGCACTCTCCATTCGAGGAGGGAGCGCACTGCCTGGGAACCGTTTGTTCTCTGAGCGGCGTCGGTGGCACTACTGGGCCTGTGAGCTTTGTGGGTCACTGTCTCCTGAAATGCTTTCGCCTCGCCATTGTGGGGCATACATTGTGCGGCTCAGCTCCCTTAGGAGTCACAAGCGGTAGAATTACCTTCCGGGGGAACACATCGGTGCCCGGATCACCCTCAAGGTATCACTTTCTTGGCGTGGAGGTACCTTCCTCGAAAGCTGTGCATTGGTAGCCTGTTTGAAGGGGCTCCTCTCTTGACGTGAACGCTCTAGCTCACGCTGATCGACACGGCCGCCGGCTTCTCTGCTCTTGGAGAAGCCTGCTTTGAGGATACACTCAGCGTAGCCTCTGCAAAGTTCAGCCTTCTGTTTCTCTCAACTCACGGCTTTACCTGCCCTCGTCCCCGGGGCAAAGCGCCTCACCACGATTGCGCGCTCTGAGCCCGACGTCCACACGTCAGTATTCCAAAGCCTTCACGGGCGTCCTGCTTCCACTTCCCCTCTGGACGCAGCCTGCCACCTGGCTGGGGCTGCATCTCTGCAAACGGTTTGTGGACAGAGCTCCTACCACTCTCCTAAGCGAGAGAGTCCAACGCAGGGTTTCCTGTCACGTTTGCAGAGAGCCCTTTCTGGTGCTCCCCTCTTTTTCTCGTCCCTCACCCTCGTCTGTGCTTTCTAAGCTGGGGGAACGGTCTTCTGCTGCGGTGGACGGGGTCTGCTTCCTGCTTGTCATACGCCACAGAGAAATGCGTGCAGCTGTAGAGGACTAGCCAAAAGAGCGCAACGACGTCTCAGTCCAACATTTGGCTAGCTGCAGAGGTCATGGTATCTTCCAGCGCAGGAAAGAATTCGCCGCGAAGGAGACGTTTCCTAGGGTGAGAAATGATTTCTGGCCTTGCAGTTGTCAAGCTCGTGCTGACCGTTGCCATCTCAAAGCCTTTCCCCAACAGTCTCCTTGGTTCTGTTTTGTGGAGGCCAGCTCACCTTAACATTCCCCTTGCTCACCCAAGGAGCTCATGAAGGGATTATATTCGGTACGCCCGTCACGTCCGGCGTGCCAACTGGGGCCAAAACATGGCCTTGGTTGCCAGATACAACAGTCTTGACTGCACAGGGAGCCTCCAGAGCCTAGGGCCTGTTGGAAGGAGGCGTTAGTTACAGTCCAAGTCACTACCGTGATCTCCAGAGAGTCTCACCGCCACCAGGGAGAATTTTAGTTTGAGAGGGCAGTCTGTGGAAAACGCCTCTGCGGTTCCTTCATTTCTCTTACACCCCAGACCCCTAAAAGTAACGGGGGCCATGCATTCAACGTTCAAAGTGCCTTCCTGCGGACCACACACACTTGTGGAGCGAGGCAGCCTAAGCCGGGCTGCTTGCGTCAAGTTCATGTTCCTTTGGCTTCTGAAACGAAGGCATCCGGTAGCCCTCCTGGAAACCGCACAAATCTTCGGCAGCACCTCTACAAGTACGCCAGGTGCAGCGAGTCATGGTGTTAAGTCCCATACTGTGAAAGGGCCGTACTTGCAAACTACTGTCGTCGTTTTGGAGCACCGTAGGTCCCTTTCCTTTTCGAAAAGATGGCCTTTTTGTTTTCTCCTTTGGCACGCAGGAGAAAGGACTCCACGGCGTTCGGCCTATAGCCACTCGTGGGAGGGCATCTTCCCATTAACTTTTGAGAGTGTACCCCTGCAGCGCTCTCGATCATGACTGTTCTTTGAACACACTACACTGCACTTTCATTTCGAGGAGGGAACGCACGGCATGGGAACTGTTTGTTCTCTGAGAGGAAGCACTGGCGCCTGTTCACTGCCTTTTGAAATGCTCCTGCCTCGCCATTGTGGGGCATACGTCGTGCCGCTAAGCTCACTTAGCACCTATATGTGCTAGAATCACTCTCCGGGGGGGGGGGGGGAGGGAACACATCGCTGCCCAGATCACGCTCAAGGTATCACCCTCTTGGCGAGGAGGTACCTTCCGCGAAAGCTGCGCGTCGGTAGCCTGCTTGCAAGTGGCACATTTCGCGACAGGACGCTCTTGGTGATGCTGGTCGAGATGCCCTCTGCCTCCCTGCTCTTTGAGAAGCTGCTTGGAGGATACACTCAGCGTAGCCTGTGCAACTAGTACGGCCTCCTGCTTCTCTCAACTAACGACTTTACCTGCCCTCGTCCCCGGTGCAAAGTGCCTCACCGCAAGGGCACGCTCTGACCCCGGTGTCCACACGTCAGTATTCCAAAGCCTTCACAGGCGTCACAGACGTCCTGCTGCCACATCCCCTCTGAACGCAGCCTGCTACCCGGCTGGGGCTGCATCGCTGCAAACGGTTTGTGGACAGAGCTCCTGCCACTCTCCTAACCGAGGGAGCCCAACGCAGGGTTTCCTGTCACGTTTGCAGACAGCACTGTCTTGTAGCCCATCTCTTTCGTTTTCCCTCACCGTTAGCTATACTTTCTAAAGCCGGGGCAACAGGCTCCTGCTGTGACGGACGAGGCTCGCTTACTGCTTGGCATACGCCACGGAGAAATGAGCGCAGCTGTAGAGGCCTAGTCCAAAGAGCTCAGGGACGTCTCAGTCCAAAAGTGGCCTTGCCACAGAGTTCACAGACGTCTTCCAGCCCAGGAAGGAACGCGCTGCTTTAGGACTTGTTTCCTAGGCTAAGCCATGAATTGTGCCATTGCCTTCGTGCGTCCTTCATTTCGCCTACATTCCAGACCCCTGAAAGTAACGGGGGCTTGTCAACGTTCAAGCTCCCTCCTGGGGACAACGCATACTCGTGGAGCGAGGAAGCCTAAGGCAGGCTGCTGGCAGCGAGTTCGCGTTCCTTTGGCGTCTGAACCGAAGGCTCCCGGAAGGTCTCCTGAGAACCCCCACCCCCCACACCCCCACCCCCCAATATTTGGCAGGACGTCTACAAGTTTGCCAGGCACAGCGATTCATGGTGGTAGGTCCGATGCGCTGAGCGGGCCGTCCTTGAAAACTGCTGTCGTTCTTTTGGAGCTCAATAGGTTCCTTTTCTTTTTGGAGAGATGCCCTTTCTCTTTCCTCCTCTTACACACAGGGAAACGATTTCCTGGCCATTCGGCCGCTACCCACTCGAGAGAGGGCAGCTTCTCATTAACTTGGGAGAGTGCCCTCCTGCAGCGCTCTCGAGCATGACTGTTCCTTGAACACACTAACCTGCACTCTCCATTCGAGGAGGGAGCGCACTGCCTGGGAACCGTTTGAGCGGCGTCGGTGGCACTACTGGGCCTGTGAGCTTTGTGGGTCACTGTCTCCTGAAGTGCTTTCGCCTCGCCATTGTGGGGCATACATTGTGCGGCTCAGCTCCCTTAGGAGTCACAAGCGGTAGAATTACCTTCCGGGGGAACACATCGGTGCCCGGATCACCCTCAAGGTATCACTTTCTTGGCGTGGAGGTACCTTCCTCGAAAGCTGTGCATTGGTAGCCTGTTTGAAGGGGCTCCTCTCTTGACGTGAACGCTCTAGGTCACGCTGATCGACACGGCCGCCGGCTTCTCTGCTCTTTGAGAAGCCTGCTTTGAGGATACACTCAGCGTAGCCTGTGCAAAGTTCAGCCTTCTGTTTCTCTCAACTCACGGCTTTACCTGCCCTCGTCCCCGGGGCAAAGCGCCTCACCACGATTGCGCGCTCTGAGCCCGACGTCCACACGTCAGTATTCCAAAGCCTTCACGGGCGTCCTGCTTCCACTTCCCCTCTGGACGCAGCCTGCCACCTGGCTGGGGCTGCATCTCTGCAAACGGTTTGTGGACAGAGCTCCTACCACTCTCCTAAGCGAGAGAGTCCAACGCAGGGTTTCCTGTCACGTTTGCAGAGAGCCCTTTCTGGTGCTCCCCTCTTTTTCTCGTCCCTCACCCTCGTCTGTGCTTTCTAAGCTGGGGGAACGGTCTTCTGCTGCGGTGGACGGGGTCTGCTTCCTGCTTGTCATACGCCACAGAGAAATGCGTGCAGCTGTAGAGGACTAGCCAAAAGAGCGCAACGACGTCTCAGTCCAACATTTGGCTAGCTGCAGAGGTCATGGTATCTTCCAGCGCAGGAAAGAATTCGCCGCGAAGGAGACGTTTCCTAGGGTGAGAAATGATTTCTGGCCTTGCAGTTGTCAAGCTCGTGCTGACCGTTGCCATCTCAAAGCCTTTCCCCAACAGTCTCCTTGGTTCTGTTTTGTGGAGGCCAGCTCACCTTAACATTCCCCTTGCTCACCCAAGGAGCTCATGAAGGGATTGTATTCGGTATGCCCGTCACGTCCGGCGTGCAAACTGGGGCCAAAACATGGCCTTGGTTGCCAGATACAACAGTCTTGACTGCACAGGGAGCCTCCAGAGCCTAGGGCCTGTTGGAAGGAGGCGTTAGTTACAGTCCAAGTCACTACCGTGATCTCCAGAGAGTCTCACCGCCACCAGGGAGAATTTTAGTTTGAGAGGGCAGTCTGTGGAAAACGCCTCTGCGGTTCCTTCATTTCTCTTACACCCCAGACCCCTAAAAGTAACGGGGGCCATGCATTCAACGTTCAAAGTGCCTTCCTGCGGACCACACACACTTGTGGAGCGAGGCAGCCTAAGCCGGGCTGCTTGCGTCAAGTTCATGTTCCTTTGGCTTCTGAAACGAAGGCATCCGGTAGCCCTCCTGGAAACCGCACAAATCTTCGGCAGCACCTCTACAAGTACGCCAGGTGCAGCGAGTCATGGTGTTAAGTCCCATACTGTGAAAGGGCCGTACTTGCAAACTACTGTCGTCGTTTTGGAGCACCGTAGGTCCCTTTCCTTTTCGAAAAGATGGCCTTTTTGTTCTCTCCTTTGGCACGCAGGAGAAAGGACTCCACGGCGTTCGGCCTACAGCCACTCGTGGGAGGGCATCTTCCCATTAACTTTTGAGAGTGTACCCCTGCAGCGCTCTCGATCATGACTGTTCTTTGAACACACTACACTGCACTTTCATTTCGAGGAGGGAACGCACGGCATGGGAACTGTTTGTTCTCTGAGAGGAAGCACTGGCGCCTGTTCACTGCCTTTTGAAATGCTCCTGCCTCGCCATTGTGGGGCATACGTCGTGCCGCTAAGCTCACTTAGCACCTATATGTGCTAGAATCACTCTCCGGGGGGGGGGGGGGGGAGGGAACACATCGCTGCCCAGATCACGCTCAAGGTATCACCCTCTTGGCGAGGAGGTACCTTCCGCGAAAGCTGCGCGTCGGTAGCCTGCTTGCAAGTGGCACATTTCGCGACAGGACGCTCTTGGTGATGCTGGTCGAGATGCCCTCTGCCTCCCTGCTCTTTGAGAAGCTGCTTGGAGGATACACTCAGCGTAGCCTGTGCAACTAGTACGGCCTCCTGCTTCTCTCAACTAACGACTTTACCTGCCCTCGTCCCCGGTGCAAAGTGCCTCACCGCAAGGGCACGCTCTGACCCCGGTGTCCACACGTCAGTATTCCAAAGCCTTCACAGGCGTCACAGACGTCCTGCTGCCACATCCCCTCTGAACGCAGCCTGCTACCCGGCTGGGGCTGCATCGCTGCAAACGGTTTGTGGACAGAGCTCCTGCCACTCTCCTAACCGAGGGAGCCCAACGCAGGGTTTCCTGTCACGTTTGCAGACAGCACTGTCTTGTAGCCCATCTCTTTCGTTTTCCCTCACCGTTAGCTATACTTTCTAAAGCCGGGGCAACAGGCTCCTGCTGTGACGGACGAGGCTCGCTTACTGCTTGGCATACGCCACGGAGAAATGAGCGCAGCTGTAGAGGCCTAGTCCAAAGAGCTCAGGGACGTCTCAGTCCAAAAGTGGCCTTGCCACAGAGTTCACAGACGTCTTCCAGCCCAGGAAGGAACGCGCTGCTTTAGGACTTGTTTCCTAGGCTAAGCCATGAATTGTGCCATTGCCTTCGTGCGTCCTTCATTTCGCCTACATTCCAGACCCCTGAAAGTAACGGGGGCTTGTCAACGTTCAAGCTCCCTCCTGGGGACAACGCATACTCGTGGAGCGAGGAAGCCTAAGGCAGGCTGCTGGCAGCGAGTTCGCGTTCCTTTGGCGTCTGAACCGAAGGCTCCCGGAAGGTCTCCTGAGAACCCCCACCCCCCACACCCCCACCCCCCAATATTTGGCAGGACGTCTACAAGTTTGCCAGGCACAGCGATTCATGGTGGTAGGTCCGATGCGCTGAGCGGGCCGTCCTTGAAAACTGCTGTCGTTCTTTTGGAGCTCAATAGGTTCCTTTTCTTTTTGGAGAGATGCCCTTTCTCTTTCCTCCTCTTACACACAGGGAAACGATTTCCTGGCCATTCGGCCGCTACCCACTCGAGAGAGGGCAGCTTCTCATTAACTTGGGAGAGTGCCCTCCTGCAGCGCTCTCGAGCATGACTGTTCCTTGAACACACTAACCTGCACTCTCCATTCGAGGAGGGAGCGCACTGCCTGGGAACCGTTTGAGCGGCGTCGGTGGCACTACTGGGCCTGTGAGCTTTGTGGGTCACTGTCTCCTGAAATGCTTTCGCCTCGCCATTGTGGGGCATACATTGTGCGGCTCAGCTCCCTTAGGAGTCACAAGCGGTAGAACTACCTTCCGGGGGAACACATCGGTGCCCGGATCACCCTCAAGGTATCACTTTCTTGGCGTGGAGGTACCTTCCTCGAAAGCTGTGCATTGGTAGCCTGTTTGAAGGGGCTCCTCTCTTGACGTGAACGCTCTAGGTCACGCTGATCGACACGGCCGCCGGCTTCTCTGCTCTTTGAGAAGCCTGCTTTGAGGATACACTCAGCGTAGCCTGTGCAAAGTTCAGCCTTCTGTTTCTCTCAACTCACGGCTTTACCTGCCCTCGTCCCCGGGGCAAAGCGCCTCACCACGATTGCGCGCTCTGAGCCCGACGTCCACACGTCAGTATTCCAAAGCCTTCACGGGCGTCCTGCTTCCACTTCCCCTCTGGACGCAGCCTGCCACCTGGCTGGGGCTGCATCTCTGCAAACGGTTTGTGGACAGAGCTCCTACCACTCTCCTAAGCGAGAGAGTCCAACGCAGGGTTTCCTGTCACGTTTGCAGAGAGCCCTTTCTGGTGCTCCCCTCTTTTTCTCGTCCCTCACCCTCGTCTGTGCTTTCTAAGCTGGGGGAACGGTCTTCTGCTGCGGTGGACGGGGTCTGCTTCCTGCTTGTCATACGCCACAGAGAAATGCGTGCAGCTGTAGAGGACTAGCCAAAAGAGCGCAACGACGTCTCAGTCCAACATTTGGCTAGCTGCAGAGGTCATGGTATCTTCCAGCGCAGGAAAGAATTCGCCGCGAAGGAGACGTTTCCTAGGGTGAGAAATGATTTCTGGCCTTGCAGTTGTCAAGCTCGTGCTGACCGTTGCCATCTCAAAGCCTTTCCCCAACAGTCTCCTTGGTTCTGTTTTGTGGAGGCCAGCTCACCTTAACATTCCCCTTGCTCACCCAAGGAGCTCATGAAGGGATTGTATTCGGTATGCCCGTCACGTCCGGCGTGCAAACTGGGGCCAAAACATGGCCTTGGTTGCCAGATACAACAGTCTTGACTGCACAGGGAGCCTCCAGAGCCTAGGGCCTGTTGGAAGGAGGCGTTAGTTACAGTCCAAGTCACTACCGTGATCTCCAGAGAGTCTCACCGCCACCAGGGAGAATTTTAGTTTGAGAGGGCAGTCTGTGGAAAACGCCTCTGCGGTTCCTTCATTTCTCTTACACCCCAGACCCCTAAAAGTAACGGGGGCCATGCATTCAACGTTCAAAGTGCCTTCCTGCGGACCACACACACTTGTGGAGCGAGGCAGCCTAAGCCGGGCTGCTTGCGTCAAGTTCATGTTCCTTTGGCTTCTGAAACGAAGGCATCCGGTAGCCCTCCTGGAAACCGCACAAATCTTCGGCAGCACCTCTACAAGTACGCCAGGTGCAGCGAGTCATGGTGTTAAGTCCCATACTGTGAAAGGGCCGTACTTGCAAACTACTGTCGTCGTTTTGGAGCACCGTAGGTCCCTTTCCTTTTCGAAAAGATGGCCTTTTTGTTCTCTCCTTTGGCACGCAGGAGAAAGGACTCCACGGCGTTCGGCCTACAGCCACTCGTGGGAGGGCATCTTCCCATTAACTTTTGAGAGTGTACCCCTGCAGCGCTCTCGATCATGACTGTTCTTTGAACACACTACACTGCACTTTCATTTCGAGGAGGGAACGCACGGCATGGGAACTGTTTGTTCTCTGAGAGGAAGCACTGGCGCCTGTTCACTGCCTTTTGAAATGCTCCTGCCTCGCCATTGTGGGGCATACGTCGTGCCGCTAAGCTCACTTAGCACCTATATGTGCTAGAATCACTCTCCGGGGGGGGGGGAGGGAACACATCGCTGCCCAGATCACGCTCAAGGTATCACCCTCTTGGCGAGGAGGTACCTTCCGCGAAAGCTGCGCGTCGGTAGCCTGCTTGCAAGTGGCACATTTCGCGACAGGACGCTCTTGGTGATGCTGGTCGAGATGCCCTCTGCCTCCCTGCTCTTTGAGAAGCTGCTTGGAGGATACACTCAGCGTAGCCTGTGCAACTAGTACGGCCTCCTGCTTCTCTCAACTAACGACTTTACCTGCCCTCGTCCCCGGTGCAAAGTGCCTCACCGCAAGGGCACGCTCTGACCCCGGTGTCCACACGTCAGTATTCCAAAGCCTTCACAGGCGTCACAGACGTCCTGCTGCCACATCCCCTCTGAACGCAGCCTGCTACCCGGCTGGGGCTGCATCGCTGCAAACGGTTTGTGGACAGAGCTCCTGCCACTCTCCTAACCGAGGGAGCCCAACGCAGGGTTTCCTGTCACGTTTGCAGACAGCACTGTCTTGTAGCCCATCTCTTTCGTTTTCCCTCACCGTTAGCTATACTTTCTAAAGCCGGGGCAACAGGCTCCTGCTGTGACGGACGAGGCTCGCTTACTGCTTGGCATACGCCACGGAGAAATGAGCGCAGCTGTAGAGGCCTAGTCCAAAGAGCTCAGGGACGTCTCAGTCCAAAAGTGGCCTTGCCACAGAGTTCACAGACGTCTTCCAGCCCAGGAAGGAACGCGCTGCTTTAGGACTTGTTTCCTAGGCTAAGCCATGAATTGTGCCATTGCCTTCGTGCGTCCTTCATTTCGCCTACATTCCAGACCCCTGAAAGTAACGGGGGCTTGTCAACGTTCAAGCTCCCTCCTGGGGACAACGCATACTCGTGGAGCGAGGAAGCCTAAGGCAGGCTGCTGGCAGCGAGTTCGCGTTCCTTTGGCGTCTGAACCGAAGGCTCCCGGAAGGTCTCCTGAGAACCCCCACCCCCCACACCCCCACCCCCCAATATTTGGCAGGACGTCTACAAGTTTGCCAGGCACAGCGATTCATGGTGGTAGGTCCGATGCGCTGAGCGGGCCGTCCTTGAAAACTGCTGTCGTTCTTTTGGAGCTCAATAGGTTCCTTTTCTTTTTGGAGAGATGCCCTTTCTCTTTCCTCCTCTTACACACAGGGAAACGATTTCCTGGCCATTCGGCCGCTACCCACTCGAGAGAGGGCAGCTTCTCATTAACTTGGGAGAGTGCCCTCCTGCAGCGCTCTCGAGCATGACTGTTCCTTGAACACACTAACCTGCACTCTCCATTCGAGGAGGGAGCGCACTGCCTGGGAACCGTTTGAGCGGCGTCGGTGGCACTACTGGGCCTGTGAGCTTTGTGGGTCACTGTCTCCTGAAGTGCTTTCGCCTCGCCATTGTGGGGCATACATTGTGCGGCTCAGCTCCCTTAGGAGTCACAAGCGGTAGAATTACCTTCCGGGGGAACACATCGGTGCCCGGATCACCCTCAAGGTATCACTTTCTTGGCGTGGAGGTACCTTCCTCGAAAGCTGTGCATTGGTAGCCTGTTTGAAGGGGCTCCTCTCTTGACGTGAACGCTCTAGGTCACGCTGATCGACACGGCCGCCGGCTTCTCTGCTCTTTGAGAAGCCTGCTTTGAGGATACACTCAGCGTAGCCTGTGCAAAGTTCAGCCTTCTGTTTCTCTCAACTCACGGCTTTACCTGCCCTCGTCCCCGGGGCAAAGCGCCTCACCACGATTGCGCGCTCTGAGCCCGACGTCCACACGTCAGTATTCCAAAGCCTTCACGGGCGTCCTGCTTCCACTTCCCCTCTGGACGCAGCCTGCCACCTGGCTGGGGCTGCATCTCTGCAAACGGTTTGTGGACAGAGCTCCTACCACTCTCCTAAGCGAGAGAGTCCAACGCAGGGTTTCCTGTCACGTTTGCAGAGAGCCCTTTCTGGTGCTCCCCTCTTTTTCTCGTCCCTCACCCTCGTCTGTGCTTTCTAAGCTGGGGGAACGGTCTTCTGCTGCGGTGGACGGGGTCTGCTTCCTGCTTGTCATACGCCACAGAGAAATGCGTGCAGCTGTAGAGGACTAGCCAAAAGAGCGCAACGACGTCTCAGTCCAACATTTGGCTAGCTGCAGAGGTCATGGTATCTTCCAGCGCAGGAAAGAATTCGCCGCGAAGGAGACGTTTCCTAGGGTGAGAAATGATTTCTGGCCTTGCAGTTGTCAAGCTCGTGCTGACCGTTGCCATCTCAAAGCCTTTCCCCAACAGTCTCCTTGGTTCTGTTTTGTGGAGGCCAGCTCACCTTAACATTCCCCTTGCTCACCCAAGGAGCTCATGAAGGGATTGTATTCGGTATGCCCGTCACGTCCGGCGTGCAAACTGGGGCCAAAACACGGCCTTGGTTGCCAGATACAACAGTCTTGACTGCACAGGGAGCCTCCAGAGCCTAGGGCCTGTTGGAAGGAGGCGTTAGTTACAGTCCAAGTCACTACCGTGATCTCCAGAGAGTCTCACCGCCACCAGGGAGAATTTTAGTTTGAGAGGGCAGTCTGTGGAAAACGCCTCTGCGGTTCCTTCATTTCTCTTACACCCCAGACCCCTAAAAGTAACGGGGGCCATGCATTCAACGTTCAAAGTGCCTTCCTGCGGACCACACACACTTGTGGAGCGAGGCAGCCTAAGCCGGGCTGCTTGCGTCAAGTTCATGTTCCTTTGGCTTCTGAAACGAAGGCATCCGGTAGCCCTCCTGGAAACCGCACAAATCTTCGGCAGCACCTCTACAAGTACGCCAGGTGCAGCGAGTCATGGTGTTAAGTCCCATACTGTGAAAGGGCCGTACTTGCAAACTACTGTCGTCGTTTTGGAGCACCGTAGGTCCCTTTCCTTTTCGAAAAGATGGCCTTTTTGTTCTCTCCTTTGGCACGCAGGAGAAAGGACTCCACGGCGTTCGGCCTACAGCCACTCGTGGGAGGGCATCTTCCCATTAACTTTTGAGAGTGTACCCCTGCAGCGCTCTCGATCATGACTGTTCTTTGAACACACTACACTGCACTTTCATTTCGAGGAGGGAACGCACGGCATGGGAACTGTTTGTTCTCTGAGAGGAAGCACTGGCGCCTGTTCACTGCCTTTTGAAATGCTCCTGCCTCGCCATTGTGGGGCATACGTCGTGCCGCTAAGCTCACTTAGCACCTATATGTGCTAGAATCACTCTCCGGGGGGGGGGGGGAGGGAACACATCGCTGCCCAGATCACGCTCAAGGTATCACCCTCTTGGCGAGGAGGTACCTTCCGCGAAAGCTGCGCGTCGGTAGCCTGCTTGCAAGTGGCACATTTCGCGACAGGACGCTCTTGGTGATGCTGGTCGAGATGCCCTCTGCCTCCCTGCTCTTTGAGAAGCTGCTTGGAGGATACACTCAGCGTAGCCTGTGCAACTAGTACGGCCTCCTGCTTCTCTCAACTAACGACTTTACCTGCCCTCGTCCCCGGTGCAAAGTGCCTCACCGCAAGGGCACGCTCTGACCCCGGTGTCCACACGTCAGTATTCCAAAGCCTTCACAGGCGTCACAGACGTCCTGCTGCCACATCCCCTCTGAACGCAGCCTGCTACCCGGCTGGGGCTGCATCGCTGCAAACGGTTTGTGGACAGAGCTCCTGCCACTCTCCTAACCGAGGGAGCCCAACGCAGGGTTTCCTGTCACGTTTGCAGACAGCACTGTCTTGTAGCCCATCTCTTTCGTTTTCCCTCACCGTTAGCTATACTTTCTAAAGCCGGGGCAACAGGCTCCTGCTGTGACGGACGAGGCTCGCTTACTGCTTGGCATACGCCACGGAGAAATGAGCGCAGCTGTAGAGGCCTAGTCCAAAGAGCTCAGGGACGTCTCAGTCCAAAAGTGGCCTTGCCACAGAGTTCACAGACGTCTTCCAGCCCAGGAAGGAACGCGCTGCTTTAGGACTTGTTTCCTAGGCTAAGCCATGAATTGTGCCATTGCCTTCGTGCGTCCTTCATTTCGCCTACATTCCAGACCCCTGAAAGTAACGGGGGCTTGTCAACGTTCAAGCTCCCTCCTGGGGACAACGCATACTCGTGGAGCGAGGAAGCCTAAGGCAGGCTGCTGGCAGCGAGTTCGCGTTCCTTTGGCGTCTGAACCGAAGGCTCCCGGAAGGTCTCCTGAGAACCCCCACCCCCCACACCCCCACCCCCCAATATTTGGCAGGACGTCTACAAGTTTGCCAGGCACAGCGATTCATGGTGGTAGGTCCGATGCGCTGAGCGGGCCGTCCTTGAAAACTGCTGTCGTTCTTTTGGAGCTCAATAGGTTCCTTTTCTTTTTGGAGAGATGCCCTTTCTCTTTCCTCCTCTTACACACAGGGAAACGATTTCCTGGCCATTCGGCCGCTACCCACTCGAGAGAGGGCAGCTTCTCATTAACTTGGGAGAGTGCCCTCCTGCAGCGCTCTCGAGCATGACTGTTCCTTGAACACACTAACCTGCACTCTCCATTCGAGGAGGGAGCGCACTGCCTGGGAACCGTTTGAGCGGCGTCGGTGGCACTACTGGGCCTGTGAGCTTTGTGGGTCACTGTCTCCTGAAGTGCTTTCGCCTCGCCATTGTGGGGCATACATTGTGCGGCTCAGCTCCCTTAGGAGTCACAAGCGGTAGAATTACCTTCCGGGGGAACACATCGGTGCCCGGATCACCCTCAAGGTATCACTTTCTTGGCGTGGAGGTACCTTCCTCGAAAGCTGTGCATTGGTAGCCTGTTTGAAGGGGCTCCTCTCTTGACGTGAACGCTCTAGGTCACGCTGATCGACACGGCCGCCGGCTTCTCTGCTCTTTGAGAAGCCTGCTTTGAGGATACACTCAGCGTAGCCTGTGCAAAGTTCAGCCTTCTGTTTCTCTCAACTCACGGCTTTACCTGCCCTCGTCCCCGGGGCAAAGCGCCTCACCACGATTGCGCGCTCTGAGCCCGACGTCCACACGTCAGTATTCCAAAGCCTTCACGGGCGTCCTGCTTCCACTTCCCCTCTGGACGCAGCCTGCCACCTGGCTGGGGCTGCATCTCTGCAAACGGTTTGTGGACAGAGCTCCTACCACTCTCCTAAGCGAGAGAGTCCAACGCAGGGTTTCCTGTCACGTTTGCAGAGAGCCCTTTCTGGTGCTCCCCTCTTTTTCTCGTCCCTCACCCTCGTCTGTGCTTTCTAAGCTGGGGGAACGGTCTTCTGCTGCGGTGGACGGGGTCTGCTTCCTGCTTGTCATACGCCACAGAGAAATGCGTGCAGCTGTAGAGGACTAGCCAAAAGAGCGCAACGACGTCTCAGTCCAACATTTGGCTAGCTGCAGAGGTCATGGTATCTTCCAGCGCAGGAAAGAATTCGCCGCGAAGGAGACATTTCCTAGGGTGAGAAATGATTTCTGGCCTTGCAGTTGTCAAGCTCGTGCTGACCGTTGCCATCTCAAAGCCTTTCCCCAACAGTCTCCTTGGTTCTGTTTTGTGGAGGCCAGCTCACCTTAACATTCCCCTTGCTCACCCAAGGAGCTCATGAAGGGATTATATTCGGTACGCCCGTCACGTCCGGCGTGCCAACTGGGGCCAAAACATGGCCTTGGTTGCCAGATACAACAGTCTTGACTGCACAGGGAGCCTCCAGAGCCTAGGGCCTGTTGGAAGGAGGCGTTAGTTACAGTCCAAGTCACTACCGTGATCTCCAGAGAGTCTCACCGCCACCAGGGAGAATTTTAGTTTGAGAGGGCAGTCTGTGGAAAACGCCTCTGCGGTTCCTTCATTTCTCTTACACCCCAGACCCCTAAAAGTAACGGGGGCCATGCATTCAACGTTCAAAGTGCCTTCCTGCGGACCACACACACTTGTGGAGCGAGGCAGCCTAAGCCGGGCTGCTTGCGTCAAGTTCATGTTCCTTTGGCTTCTGAAACGAAGGCATCCGGTAGCCCTCCTGGAAACCGCACAAATCTTCGGCAGCACCTCTACAAGTACGCCAGGTGCAGCGAGTCATGGTGTTAAGTCCCATACTGTGGAAGGGCCGTACTTGCAAACTACTGTCGTCGTTTTGGAGCACCGTAGGTCCCTTTCCTTTTCGAAAAGATGGCCTTTTTGTTCTCTCCTTTGGCACGCAGGAGAAAGGACTCCACGGCGTTCGGCCTATAGCCACTCGTGGGAGGGCATCTTCCCATTAACTTTTGAGAGTGTACCCCTGCAGCGCTCTCGATCATGACTGTTCTTTGAACACACTACACTGCACTTTCATTTCGAGGAGGGAACGCACGGCATGGGAACTGTTTGTTCTCTGAGAGGAAGCACTGGCGCCTGTTCACTGCCTTTTGAAATGCTCCTGCCTCGCCATTGTGGGGCATACGTCGTGCCGCTAAGCTCACTTAGCACCTATATGTGCTAGAATCACTCTCCGGGGGGGGGGGGAGGGGACACATCGCTGCCCAGATCACGCTCAAGGTATCACCCTCTTGGCGAGGAGGTACCTTCCGCGAAAGCTGCGCGTCGGTAGCCTGCTTGCAAGTGGCACACTTCGCGACAGGACGCTCTTGGTGATGCTGGTCGAGATGCCCTCTGCCTCCCTGCTCTTTGAGAAGCTGCTTGGAGGATACACTCAGCGTAGCCTGTGCAACTAGTACGGCCTCCTGCTTCTCTCAACTAACGACTTTACCTGCCCTCGTCCCCGGTGCAAAGTGCCTCACCGCAAGGGCACGCTCTGACCCCGGTGTCCACACGTCAGTATTCCAAAGCCTTCACAGGCGTCACAGACGTCCTGCTGCCACATCCCCTCTGAACGCAGCCTGCTACCCGGCTGGGGCTGCATCGCTGCAAACAGTTTGTGGACAGAGCTCCTGCCACTCTCCTAACCGAGGGAGCCCAACGCAGGGTTTCCTGTCACGTTTGCAGACAGCACTGTCTTGTAGCCCATCTCTTTCGTTTTCCCTCACCGTTAGCTATACTTTCTAAAGCCGGGGCAACAGGCTCCTGCTGTGACGGACGAGGCTCGCTTACTGCTTGGCATACGCCACGGAGAAATGAGCGCAGCTGTAGAGGCCTAGTCCAAAGAGCTCAGGGACGTCTCAGTCCAAAAGTGGCCTTGCCACAGAGTTCACAGACGTCTTCCAGCCCAGGAAGGAACGCGCTGCTTTAGGACTTGTTTCCTAGGCTAAGCCATGAATTGTGCCATTGCCTTCGTGCGTCCTTCATTTCGCCTACATTCCAGACCCCTGAAAGTAACGGGGGCTTGTCAACGTTCAAGCTCCCTCCTGGGGACAACGCATACTCGTGGAGCGAGGAAGCCTAAGGCAGGCTGCTGGCAGCGAGTTCGCGTTCCTTTGGCGTCTGAACCGAAGGCTCCCGGAAGGTCTCCTGAGAACCCCCACCCCCCACACCCCCACCCCCCAATATTTGGCAGGACGTCTACAAGTTTGCCAGGCACAGCGATTCATGGTGGTAGGTCCGATGCGCTGAGCGGGCCGTCCTTGAAAACTGCTGTCGTTCTTTTGGAGCTCAATAGGTTCCTTTTCTTTTTGGAGAGATGCCCTTTCTCTTTCCTCCTCTTACACACAGGGAAACGATTTCCTGGCCATTCGGCCGCTACCCACTCGAGAGAGGGCAGCTTCTCATTAACTTGGGAGAGTGCCCTCCTGCAGCGCTCTCGAGCATGACTGTTCCTTGAACACACTAACCTGCACTCTCCATTCGAGGAGGGAGCGCACTGCCTGGGAACCGTTTGAGCGGCGTCGGTGGCACTACTGGGCCTGTGAGCTTTGTGGGTCACTGTCTCCTGAAGTGCTTTCGCCTCGCCATTGTGGGGCATACATTGTGCGGCTCAGCTCCCTTAGGAGTCACAAGCGGTAGAATTACCTTCCGGGGGAACACATCGGTGCCCGGATCACCCTCAAGGTATCACTTTCTTGGCGTGGAGGTACCTTCCTCGAAAGCTGTGCATTGGTAGCCTGTTTGAAGGGGCTCCTCTCTTGACGTGAACGCTCTAGGTCACGCTGATCGACACGGCCGCCGGCTTCTCTGCTCTTTGAGAAGCCTGCTTTGAGGATACACTCAGCGTAGCCTGTGCAAAGTTCAGCCTTCTGTTTCTCTCCACTCACGGCTTTACCTGCCCTCGTCCCCGGGGCAAAGCGCCTCACCACGATTGCGCGCTCTGAGCCCGACGTCCACACGTCAGTATTCCAAAGCCTTCACGGGCGTCCTGCTTCCACTTCCCCTCTGGACGCAGCCTGCCACCTGGCTGGGGCTGCATCTCTGCAAACGGTTTGTGGACAGAGCTCCTACCACTCTCCTAAGCGAGAGAGTCCAACGCAGGGTTTCCTGTCACGTTTGCAGAGAGCCCTTTCTGGTGCTCCCCTCTTTTTCTCGTCCCTCACCCTCGTCTGTGCTTTCTAAGCTGGGGGAACGGTCTTCTGCTGCGGTGGACGGGGTCTGCTTCCTGCTTGTCATACGCCACAGAGAAATGCGTGCAGCTGTAGAGGACTAGCCAAAAGAGCGCAACGACGTCTCAGTCCAACATTTGGCTAGCTGCAGAGGTCATGGTATCTTCCAGCGCAGGAAAGAATTCGCCGCGAAGGAGACGTTTCCTAGGGTGAGAAATGATTTCTGGCCTTGCAGTTGTCAAGCTCGTGCTGACCGTTGCCATCTCAAAGCCTTTCCCCAACAGTCTCCTTGGTTCTGTTTTGTGGAGGCCAGCTCACCTTAACATTCCCCTTGCTCACCCAAGGAGCTCATGAAGGGATTGTATTCGGTATGCCCGTCACGTCCGGCGTGCAAACTGGGGCCAAAACATGGCCTTGGTTGCCAGATACAACAGTCTTGACTGCACAGGGAGCCTCCAGAGCCTAGGGCCTGTTGGAAGGAGGCGTTAGTTACAGTCCAAGTCACTACCGTGATCTCCAGAGAGTCTCACCGCCACCAGGGAGAATTTTAGTTTGAGAGGGCAGTCTGTGGAAAACGCCTCTGCGGTTCCTTCATTTCTCTTACACCCCAGACCCCTAAAAGTAACGGGGGCCATGCATTCAACGTTCAAAGTGCCTTCCTGCGGACCACACACACTTGTGGAGCGAGGCAGCCTAAGCCGGGCTGCTTGCGTCAAGTTCATGTTCCTTTGGCTTCTGAAACGAAGGCATCCGGTAGCCCTCCTGGAAACCGCACAAATCTTCGGCAGCACCTCTACAAGTACGCCAGGTGCAGCGAGTCATGGTGTTAAGTCCCATACTGTGAAAGGGCCGTACTTGCAAACTACTGTCGTCGTTTTGGAGCACCGTAGGTCCCTTTCCTTTTCGAAAAGATGGCCTTTTTGTTCTCTCCTTTGGCACGCAGGAGAAAGGACTCCACGGCGTTCGGCCTACAGCCACTCGTGGGAGGGCATCTTCCCATTAACTTTTGAGAGTGTACCCCTGCAGCGCTCTCGATCATGACTGTTCTTTGAACACACTACACTGCACTTTCATTTCGAGGAGGGAACGCACGGCATGGGAACTGTTTGTTCTCTGAGAGGAAGCACTGGCGCCTGTTCACTGCCTTTTGAAATGCTCCTGCCTCGCCATTGTGGGGCATACGTCGTGCCGCTAAGCTCACTTAGCACCTATATGTGCTAGAATCACTCTCCGGGGGGGGGGGGGGGGAGGGAACACATCGCTGCCCAGATCACGCTCAAGGTATCACCCTCTTGGCGAGGAGGTACCTTCCGCGAAAGCTGCGCGTCGGTAGCCTGCTTGCAAGTGGCACATTTCGCGACAGGACGCTCTTGGTGATGCTGGTCGAGATGCCCTCTGCCTCCCTGCTCTTTGAGAAGCTGCTTGGAGGATACACTCAGCGTAGCCTGTGCAACTAGTACGGCCTCCTGCTTCTCTCAACTAACGACTTTACCTGCCCTCGTCCCCGGTGCAAAGTGCCTCACCGCAAGGGCACGCTCTGACCCCGGTGTCCACACGTCAGTATTCCAAAGCCTTCACAGGCGTCACAGACGTCCTGCTGCCACATCCCCTCTGAACGCAGCCTGCTACCCGGCTGGGGCTGCATCGCTGCAAACGGTTTGTGGACAGAGCTCCTGCCACTCTCCTAACCGAGGGAGCCCAACGCAGGGTTTCCTGTCACGTTTGCAGACAGCACTGTCTTGTAGCCCATCTCTTTCGTTTTCCCTCACCGTTAGCTATACTTTCTAAAGCCGGGGCAACAGGCTCCTGCTGTGACGGACGAGGCTCGCTTACTGCTTGGCATACGCCACGGAGAAATGAGCGCAGCTGTAGAGGCCTAGTCCAAAGAGCTCAGGGACGTCTCAGTCCAAAAGTGGCCTTGCCACAGAGTTCACAGACGTCTTCCAGCCCAGGAAGGAACGCGCTGCTTTAGGACTTGTTTCCTAGGCTAAGCCATGAATTGTGCCATTGCCTTCGTGCGTCCTTCATTTCGCCTACATTCCAGACCCCTGAAAGTAACGGGGGCTTGTCAACGTTCAAGCTCCCTCCTGGGGACAACGCATACTCGTGGAGCGAGGAAGCCTAAGGCAGGCTGCTGGCAGCGAGTTCGCGTTCCTTTGGCGTCTGAACCGAAGGCTCCCGGAAGGTCTCCTGAGAACCCCCACCCCCCACACCCCCACCCCCCAATATTTGGCAGGACGTCTACAAGTTTGCCAGGCACAGCGATTCATGGTGGTAGGTCCGATGCGCTGAGCGGGCCGTCCTTGAAAACTGCTGTCGTTCTTTTGGAGCTCAATAGGTTCCTTTTCTTTTTGGAGAGATGCCCTTTCTCTTTCCTCCTCTTACACACAGGGAAACGATTTCCTGGCCATTCGGCCGCTACCCACTCGAGAGAGGGCAGCTTCTCATTAACTTGGGAGAGTGCCCTCCTGCAGCGCTCTCGAGCATGACTGTTCCTTGAACACACTAACCTGCACTCTCCATTCGAGGAGGGAGCGCACTGCCTGGGAACCGTTTGAGCGGCGTCGGTGGCACTACTGGGCCTGTGAGCTTTGTGGGTCACTGTCTCCTGAAATGCTTTCGCCTCGCCATTGTGGGGCATACATTGTGCGGCTCAGCTCCCTTAGGAGTCACAAGCGGTAGAACTACCTTCCGGGGGAACACATCGGTGCCCGGATCACCCTCAAGGTATCACTTTCTTGGCGTGGAGGTACCTTCCTCGAAAGCTGTGCATTGGTAGCCTGTTTGAAGGGGCTCCTCTCTTGACGTGAACGCTCTAGGTCACGCTGATCGACACGGCCGCCGGCTTCTCTGCTCTTTGAGAAGCCTGCTTTGAGGATACACTCAGCGTAGCCTGTGCAAAGTTCAGCCTTCTGTTTCTCTCAACTCACGGCTTTACCTGCCCTCGTCCCCGGGGCAAAGCGCCTCACCACGATTGCGCGCTCTGAGCCCGACGTCCACACGTCAGTATTCCAAAGCCTTCACGGGCGTCCTGCTTCCACTTCCCCTCTGGACGCAGCCTGCCACCTGGCTGGGGCTGCATCTCTGCAAACGGTTTGTGGACAGAGCTCCTACCACTCTCCTAAGCGAGAGAGTCCAACGCAGGGTTTCCTGTCACGTTTGCAGAGAGCCCTTTCTGGTGCTCCCCTCTTTTTCTCGTCCCTCACCCTCGTCTGTGCTTTCTAAGCTGGGGGAACGGTCTTCTGCTGCGGTGGACGGGGTCTGCTTCCTGCTTGTCATACGCCACAGAGAAATGCGTGCAGCTGTAGAGGACTAGCCAAAAGAGCGCAACGACGTCTCAGTCCAACATTTGGCTAGCTGCAGAGGTCATGGTATCTTCCAGCGCAGGAAAGAATTCGCCGCGAAGGAGACGTTTCCTAGGGTGAGAAATGATTTCTGGCCTTGCAGTTGTCAAGCTCGTGCTGACCGTTGCCATCTCAAAGCCTTTCCCCAACAGTCTCCTTGGTTCTGTTTTGTGGAGGCCAGCTCACCTTAACATTCCCCTTGCTCACCCAAGGAGCTCATGAAGGGATTGTATTCGGTATGCCCGTCACGTCCGGCGTGCAAACTGGGGCCAAAACATGGCCTTGGTTGCCAGATACAACAGTCTTGACTGCACAGGGAGCCTCCAGAGCCTAGGGCCTGTTGGAAGGAGGCGTTAGTTACAGTCCAAGTCACTACCGTGATCTCCAGAGAGTCTCACCGCCACCAGGGAGAATTTTAGTTTGAGAGGGCAGTCTGTGGAAAACGCCTCTGCGGTTCCTTCATTTCTCTTACACCCCAGACCCCTAAAAGTAACGGGGGCCATGCATTCAACGTTCAAAGTGCCTTCCTGCGGACCACACACACTTGTGGAGCGAGGCAGCCTAAGCCGGGCTGCTTGCGTCAAGTTCATGTTCCTTTGGCTTCTGAAACGAAGGCATCCGGTAGCCCTCCTGGAAACCGCACAAATCTTCGGCAGCACCTCTACAAGTACGCCAGGTGCAGCGAGTCATGGTGTTAAGTCCCATACTGTGAAAGGGCCGTACTTGCAAACTACTGTCGTCGTTTTGGAGCACCGTAGGTCCCTTTCCTTTTCGAAAAGATGGCCTTTTTGTTCTCTCCTTTGGCACGCAGGAGAAAGGACTCCACGGCGTTCGGCCTACAGCCACTCGTGGGAGGGCATCTTCCCATTAACTTTTGAGAGTGTACCCCTGCAGCGCTCTCGATCATGACTGTTCTTTGAACACACTACACTGCACTTTCATTTCGAGGAGGGAACGCACGGCATGGGAACTGTTTGTTCTCTGAGAGGAAGCACTGGCGCCTGTTCACTGCCTTTTGAAATGCTCCTGCCTCGCCATTGTGGGGCATACGTCGTGCCGCTAAGCTCACTTAGCACCTATATGTGCTAGAATCACTCTCCGGGGGGGGGGAGGGAACACATCGCTGCCCAGATCACGCTCAAGGTATCACCCTCTTGGCGAGGAGGTACCTTCCGCGAAAGCTGCGCGTCGGTAGCCTGCTTGCAAGTGGCACATTTCGCGACAGGACGCTCTTGGTGATGCTGGTCGAGATGCCCTCTGCCTCCCTGCTCTTTGAGAAGCTGCTTGGAGGATACACTCAGCGTAGCCTGTGCAACTAGTACGGCCTCCTGCTTCTCTCAACTAACGACTTTACCTGCCCTCGTCCCCGGTGCAAAGTGCCTCACCGCAAGGGCACGCTCTGACCCCGGTGTCCACACGTCAGTATTCCAAAGCCTTCACAGGCGTCACAGACGTCCTGCTGCCACATCCCCTCTGAACGCAGCCTGCTACCCGGCTGGGGCTGCATCGCTGCAAACGGTTTGTGGACAGAGCTCCTGCCACTCTCCTAACCGAGGGAGCCCAACGCAGGGTTTCCTGTCACGTTTGCAGACAGCACTGTCTTGTAGCCCATCTCTTTCGTTTTCCCTCACCGTTAGCTATACTTTCTAAAGCCGGGGCAACAGGCTCCTGCTGTGACGGACGAGGCTCGCTTACTGCTTGGCATACGCCACGGAGAAATGAGCGCAGCTGTAGAGGCCTAGTCCAAAGAGCTCAGGGACGTCTCAGTCCAAAAGTGGCCTTGCCACAGAGTTCACAGACGTCTTCCAGCCCAGGAAGGAACGCGCTGCTTTAGGACTTGTTTCCTAGGCTAAGCCATGAATTGTGCCATTGCCTTCGTGCGTCCTTCATTTCGCCTACATTCCAGACCCCTGAAAGTAACGGGGGCTTGTCAACGTTCAAGCTCCCTCCTGGGGACAACGCATACTCGTGGAGCGAGGAAGCCTAAGGCAGGCTGCTGGCAGCGAGTTCGCGTTCCTTTGGCGTCTGAACCGAAGGCTCCCGGAAGGTCTCCTGAGAACCCCCACCCCCCACACCCCCACCCCCCAATATTTGGCAGGACGTCTACAAGTTTGCCAGGCACAGCGATTCATGGTGGTAGGTCCGATGCGCTGAGCGGGCCGTCCTTGAAAACTGCTGTCGTTCTTTTGGAGCTCAATAGGTTCCTTTTCTTTTTGGAGAGATGCCCTTTCTCTTTCCTCCTCTTACACACAGGGAAACGATTTCCTGGCCATTCGGCCGCTACCCACTCGAGAGAGGGCAGCTTCTCATTAACTTGGGAGAGTGCCCTCCTGCAGCGCTCTCGAGCATGACTGTTCCTTGAACACACTAACCTGCACTCTCCATTCGAGGAGGGAGCGCACTGCCTGGGAACCGTTTGAGCGGCGTCGGTGGCACTACTGGGCCTGTGAGCTTTGTGGGTCACTGTCTCCTGAAGTGCTTTCGCCTCGCCATTGTGGGGCATACATTGTGCGGCTCAGCTCCCTTAGGAGTCACAAGCGGTAGAATTACCTTCCGGGGGAACACATCGGTGCCCGGATCACCCTCAAGGTATCACTTTCTTGGCGTGGAGGTACCTTCCTCGAAAGCTGTGCATTGGTAGCCTGTTTGAAGGGGCTCCTCTCTTGACGTGAACGCTCTAGGTCACGCTGATCGACACGGCCGCCGGCTTCTCTGCTCTTTGAGAAGCCTGCTTTGAGGATACACTCAGCGTAGCCTGTGCAAAGTTCAGCCTTCTGTTTCTCTCAACTCACGGCTTTACCTGCCCTCGTCCCCGGGGCAAAGCGCCTCACCACGATTGCGCGCTCTGAGCCCGACGTCCACACGTCAGTATTCCAAAGCCTTCACGGGCGTCCTGCTTCCACTTCCCCTCTGGACGCAGCCTGCCACCTGGCTGGGGCTGCATCTCTGCAAACGGTTTGTGGACAGAGCTCCTACCACTCTCCTAAGCGAGAGAGTCCAACGCAGGGTTTCCTGTCACGTTTGCAGAGAGCCCTTTCTGGTGCTCCCCTCTTTTTCTCGTCCCTCACCCTCGTCTGTGCTTTCTAAGCTGGGGGAACGGTCTTCTGCTGCGGTGGACGGGGTCTGCTTCCTGCTTGTCATACGCCACAGAGAAATGCGTGCAGCTGTAGAGGACTAGCCAAAAGAGCGCAACGACGTCTCAGTCCAACATTTGGCTAGCTGCAGAGGTCATGGTATCTTCCAGCGCAGGAAAGAATTCGCCGCGAAGGAGACGTTTCCTAGGGTGAGAAATGATTTCTGGCCTTGCAGTTGTCAAGCTCGTGCTGACCGTTGCCATCTCAAAGCCTTTCCCCAACAGTCTCCTTGGTTCTGTTTTGTGGAGGCCAGCTCACCTTAACATTCCCCTTGCTCACCCAAGGAGCTCATGAAGGGATTGTATTCGGTATGCCCGTCACGTCCGGCGTGCAAACTGGGGCCAAAACATGGCCTTGGTTGCCAGATACAACAGTCTTGACTGCACAGGGAGCCTCCAGAGCCTAGGGCCTGTTGGAAGGAGGCGTTAGTTACAGTCCAAGTCACTACCGTGATCTCCAGAGAGTCTCACCGCCACCAGGGAGAATTTTAGTTTGAGAGGGCAGTCTGTGGAAAACGCCTCTGCGGTTCCTTCATTTCTCTTACACCCCAGACCCCTAAAAGTAACGGGGGCCATGCATTCAACGTTCAAAGTGCCTTCCTGCGGACCACACACACTTGTGGAGCGAGGCAGCCTAAGCCGGGCTGCTTGCGTCAAGTTCATGTTCCTTTGGCTTCTGAAACGAAGGCATCCGGTAGCCCTCCTGGAAACCGCACAAATCTTCGGCAGCACCTCTACAAGTACGCCAGGTGCAGCGAGTCATGGTGTTAAGTCCCATACTGTGGAAGGGCCGTACTTGCAAACTACTGTCGTCGTTTTGGAGCACCGTAGGTCCCTTTCCTTTTCGAAAAGATGGCCTTTTTGTTTTCTCCTTTGGCACGCAGGAGAAAGGACTCCACGGCGTTCGGCCTATAGCCACTCGTGGGAGGGCATCTTCCCATTAACTTTTGAGAGTGTACCCCTGCAGCGCTCTCGATCATGACTGTTCTTTGAACACACTACACTGCACTTTCATTTCGAGGAGGGAACGCACGGCATGGGAACTGTTTGTTCTCTGAGAGGAAGCACTGGCGCCTGTTCACTGCCTTTTGAAATGCTCCTGCCTCGCCATTGTGGGGCATACGTCGTGCCGCTAAGCTCACTTAGCACCTATATGTGCTAGAATCACTCTCCGGGGGGGGGGAGGGAACACATCGCTGCCCAGATCACGCTCAAGGTATCACCCTCTTGGCGAGGAGGTACCTTCCGCGAAAGCTGCGCGTCGGTAGCCTGCTTGCAAGTGGCACATTTCGCGACAGGACGCTCTTGGTGATGCTGGTCGAGATGCCCTCTGCCTCCCTGCTCTTTGAGAAGCTGCTTGGAGGATACACTCAGCGTAGCCTGTGCAACTAGTACGGCCTCCTGCTTCTCTCAACTAACGACTTTACCTGCCCTCGTCCCCGGTGCAAAGTGCCTCACCGCAAGGGCACGCTCTGACCCCGGTGTCCACACGTCAGTATTCCAAAGCCTTCACAGGCGTCACAGACGTCCTGCTGCCACATCCCCTCTGAACGCAGCCTGCTACCCGGCTGGGGCTGCATCGCTGCAAACGGTTTGTGGACAGAGCTCCTGCCACTCTCCTAACCGAGGGAGCCCAACGCAGGGTTTCCTGTCACGTTTGCAGACAGCACTGTCTTGTAGCCCATCTCTTTCGTTTTCCCTCACCGTTAGCTATACTTTCTAAAGCCGGGGCAACAGGCTCCTGCTGTGACGGACGAGGCTCGCTTACTGCTTGGCATACGCCACGGAGAAATGAGCGCAGCTGTAGAGGCCTAGTCCAAAGAGCTCAGGGACGTCTCAGTCCAAAAGTGGCCTTGCCACAGAGTTCACAGACGTCTTCCAGCCCAGGAAGGAACGCGCTGCTTTAGGACTTGTTTCCTAGGCTAAGCCATGAATTGTGCCATTGCCTTCGTGCGTCCTTCATTTCGCCTACATTCCAGACCCCTGAAAGTAACGGGGGCTTGTCAACGTTCAAGCTCCCTCCTGGGGACAACGCATACTCGTGGAGCGAGGAAGCCTAAGGCAGGCTGCTGGCAGCGAGTTCGCGTTCCTTTGGCGTCTGAACCGAAGGCTCCCGGAAGGTCTCCTGAGAACCCCCACCCCCCACACCCCCACCCCCCAATATTTGGCAGGACGTCTACAAGTTTGCCAGGCACAGCGATTCATGGTGGTAGGTCCGATGCGCTGAGCGGGCCGTCCTTGAAAACTGCTGTCGTTCTTTTGGAGCTCAATAGGTTCCTTTTCTTTTTGGAGAGATGCCCTTTCTCTTTCCTCCTCTTACACACAGGGAAACGATTTCCTGGCCATTCGGCCGCTACCCACTCGAGAGAGGGCAGCTTCTCATTAACTTGGGAGAGTGCCCTCCTGCAGCGCTCTCGAGCATGACTGTTCCTTGAACACACTAACCTGCACTCTCCATTCGAGGAGGGAGCGCACTGCCTGGGAACCGTTTGAGCGGCGTCGGTGGCACTACTGGGCCTGTGAGCTTTGTGGGTCACTGTCTCCTGAAGTGCTTTCGCCTCGCCATTGTGGGGCATACATTGTGCGGCTCAGCTCCCTTAGGAGTCACAAGCGGTAGAATTACCTTCCGGGGGAACACATCGGTGCCCGGATCACCCTCAAGGTATCACTTTCTTGGCGTGGAGGTACCTTCCTCGAAAGCTGTGCATTGGTAGCCTGTTTGAAGGGGCTCCTCTCTTGACGTGAACGCTCTAGGTCACGCTGATCGACACGGCCGCCGGCTTCTCTGCTCTTTGAGAAGCCTGCTTTGAGGATACACTCAGCGTAGCCTGTGCAAAGTTCAGCCTTCTGTTTCTCTCAACTCACGGCTTTACCTGCCCTCGTCCCCGGGGCAAAGCGCCTCACCACGATTGCGCGCTCTGAGCCCGACGTCCACACGTCAGTATTCCAAAGCCTTCACGGGCGTCCTGCTTCCACTTCCCCTCTGGACGCAGCCTGCCACCTGGCTGGGGCTGCATCTCTGCAAACGGTTTGTGGACAGAGCTCCTACCACTCTCCTAAGCGAGAGAGTCCAACGCAGGGTTTCCTGTCACGTTTGCAGAGAGCCCTTTCTGGTGCTCCCCTCTTTTTCTCGTCCCTCACCCTCGTCTGTGCTTTCTAAGCTGGGGGAACGGTCTTCTGCTGCGGTGGACGGGGTCTGCTTCCTGCTTGTCATACGCCACAGAGAAATGCGTGCAGCTGTAGAGGACTAGCCAAAAGAGCGCAACGACGTCTCAGTCCAACATTTGGCTAGCTGCAGAGGTCATGGTATCTTCCAGCGCAGGAAAGAATTCGCCGCGAAGGAGACGTTTCCTAGGGTGAGAAATGATTTCTGGCCTTGCAGTTGTCAAGCTCGTGCTGACCGTTGCCATCTCAAAGCCTTTCCCCAACAGTCTCCTTGGTTCTGTTTTGTGGAGGCCAGCTCACCTTAACATTCCCCTTGCTCACCCAAGGAGCTCATGAAGGGATTGTATTCGGTATGCCCGTCACGTCCGGCGTGCAAACTGGGGCCAAAACACGGCCTTGGTTGCCAGATACAACAGTCTTGACTGCACAGGGAGCCTCCAGAGCCTAGGGCCTGTTGGAAGGAGGCGTTAGTTACAGTCCAAGTCACTACCGTGATCTCCAGAGAGTCTCACCGCCACCAGGGAGAATTTTAGTTTGAGAGGGCAGTCTGTGGAAAACGCCTCTGCGGTTCCTTCATTTCTCTTACACCCCAGACCCCTAAAAGTAACGGGGGCCATGCATTCAACGTTCAAAGTGCCTTCCTGCGGACCACACACACTTGTGGAGCGAGGCAGCCTAAGCCGGGCTGCTTGCGTCAAGTTCATGTTCCTTTGGCTTCTGAAACGAAGGCATCCGGTAGCCCTCCTGGAAACCGCACAAATCTTCGGCAGCACCTCTACAAGTACGCCAGGTGCAGCGAGTCATGGTGTTAAGTCCCATACTGTGAAAGGGCCGTACTTGCAAACTACTGTCGTCGTTTTGGAGCACCGTAGGTCCCTTTCCTTTTCGAAAAGATGGCCTTTTTGTTCTCTCCTTTGGCACGCAGGAGAAAGGACTCCACGGCGTTCGGCCTACAGCCACTCGTGGGAGGGCATCTTCCCATTAACTTTTGAGAGTGTACCCCTGCAGCGCTCTCGATCATGACTGTTCTTTGAACACACTACACTGCACTTTCATTTCGAGGAGGGAACGCACGGCATGGGAACTGTTTGTTCTCTGAGAGGAAGCACTGGCGCCTGTTCACTGCCTTTTGAAATGCTCCTGCCTCGCCATTGTGGGGCATACGTCGTGCCGCTAAGCTCACTTAGCACCTATATGTGCTAGAATCACTCTCCGGGGGGGGGGGGGAGGGAACACATCGCTGCCCAGATCACGCTCAAGGTATCACCCTCTTGGCGAGGAGGTACCTTCCGCGAAAGCTGCGCGTCGGTAGCCTGCTTGCAAGTGGCACATTTCGCGACAGGACGCTCTTGGTGATGCTGGTCGAGATGCCCTCTGCCTCCCTGCTCTTTGAGAAGCTGCTTGGAGGATACACTCAGCGTAGCCTGTGCAACTAGTACGGCCTCCTGCTTCTCTCAACTAACGACTTTACCTGCCCTCGTCCCCGGTGCAAAGTGCCTCACCGCAAGGGCACGCTCTGACCCCGGTGTCCACACGTCAGTATTCCAAAGCCTTCACAGGCGTCACAGACGTCCTGCTGCCACATCCCCTCTGAACGCAGCCTGCTACCCGGCTGGGGCTGCATCGCTGCAAACGGTTTGTGGACAGAGCTCCTGCCACTCTCCTAACCGAGGGAGCCCAACGCAGGGTTTCCTGTCACGTTTGCAGACAGCACTGTCTTGTAGCCCATCTCTTTCGTTTTCCCTCACCGTTAGCTATACTTTCTAAAGCCGGGGCAACAGGCTCCTGCTGTGACGGACGAGGCTCGCTTACTGCTTGGCATACGCCACGGAGAAATGAGCGCAGCTGTAGAGGCCTAGTCCAAAGAGCTCAGGGACGTCTCAGTCCAAAAGTGGCCTTGCCACAGAGTTCACAGACGTCTTCCAGCCCAGGAAGGAACGCGCTGCTTTAGGACTTGTTTCCTAGGCTAAGCCATGAATTGTGCCATTGCCTTCGTGCGTCCTTCATTTCGCCTACATTCCAGACCCCTGAAAGTAACGGGGGCTTGTCAACGTTCAAGCTCCCTCCTGGGGACAACGCATACTCGTGGAGCGAGGAAGCCTAAGGCAGGCTGCTGGCAGCGAGTTCGCGTTCCTTTGGCGTCTGAACCGAAGGCTCCCGGAAGGTCTCCTGAGAACCCCCACCCCCCACACCCCCACCCCCCAATATTTGGCAGGACGTCTACAAGTTTGCCAGGCACAGCGATTCATGGTGGTAGGTCCGATGCGCTGAGCGGGCCGTCCTTGAAAACTGCTGTCGTTCTTTTGGAGCTCAATAGGTTCCTTTTCTTTTTGGAGAGATGCCCTTTCTCTTTCCTCCTCTTACACACAGGGAAACGATTTCCTGGCCATTCGGCCGCTACCCACTCGAGAGAGGGCAGCTTCTCATTAACTTGGGAGAGTGCCCTCCTGCAGCGCTCTCGAGCATGACTGTTCCTTGAACACACTAACCTGCACTCTCCATTCGAGGAGGGAGCGCACTGCCTGGGAACCGTTTGAGCGGCGTCGGTGGCACTACTGGGCCTGTGAGCTTTGTGGGTCACTGTCTCCTGAAGTGCTTTCGCCTCGCCATTGTGGGGCATACATTGTGCGGCTCAGCTCCCTTAGGAGTCACAAGCGGTAGAATTACCTTCCGGGGGAACACATCGGTGCCCGGATCACCCTCAAGGTATCACTTTCTTGGCGTGGAGGTACCTTCCTCGAAAGCTGTGCATTGGTAGCCTGTTTGAAGGGGCTCCTCTCTTGACGTGAACGCTCTAGGTCACGCTGATCGACACGGCCGCCGGCTTCTCTGCTCTTTGAGAAGCCTGCTTTGAGGATACACTCAGCGTAGCCTGTGCAAAGTTCAGCCTTCTGTTTCTCTCCACTCACGGCTTTACCTGCCCTCGTCCCCGGGGCAAAGCGCCTCACCACGATTGCGCGCTCTGAGCCCGACGTCCACACGTCAGTATTCCAAAGCCTTCACGGGCGTCCTGCTTCCACTTCCCCTCTGGACGCAGCCTGCCACCTGGCTGGGGCTGCATCTCTGCAAACGGTTTGTGGACAGAGCTCCTACCACTCTCCTAAGCGAGAGAGTCCAACGCAGGGTTTCCTGTCACGTTTGCAGAGAGCCCTTTCTGGTGCTCCCCTCTTTTTCTCGTCCCTCACCCTCGTCTGTGCTTTCTAAGCTGGGGGAACGGTCTTCTGCTGCGGTGGACGGGGTCTGCTTCCTGCTTGTCATACGCCACAGAGAAATGCGTGCAGCTGTAGAGGACTAGCCAAAAGAGCGCAACGACGTCTCAGTCCAACATTTGGCTAGCTGCAGAGGTCATGGTATCTTCCAGCGCAGGAAAGAATTCGCCGCGAAGGAGACGTTTCCTAGGGTGAGAAATGATTTCTGGCCTTGCAGTTGTCAAGCTCGTGCTGACCGTTGCCATCTCAAAGCCTTTCCCCAACAGTCTCCTTGGTTCTGTTTTGTGGAGGCCAGCTCACCTTAACATTCCCCTTGCTCACCCAAGGAGCTCATGAAGGGATTGTATTCGGTATGCCCGTCACGTCCGGCGTGCAAACTGGGGCCAAAACACGGCCTTGGTTGCCAGATACAACAGTCTTGACTGCACAGGGAGCCTCCAGAGCCTAGGGCCTGTTGGAAGGAGGCGTTAGTTACAGTCCAAGTCACTACCGTGATCTCCAGAGAGTCTCACCGCCACCAGGGAGAATTTTAGTTTGAGAGGGCAGTCTGTGGAAAACGCCTCTGCGGTTCCTTCATTTCTCTTACACCCCAGACCCCTAAAAGTAACGGGGGCCATGCATTCAACGTTCAAAGTGCCTTCCTGCGGACCACACACACTTGTGGAGCGAGGCAGCCTAAGCCGGGCTGCTTGCGTCAAGTTCATGTTCCTTTGGCTTCTGAAACGAAGGCATCCGGTAGCCCTCCTGGAAACCGCACAAATCTTCGGCAGCACCTCTACAAGTACGCCAGGTGCAGCGAGTCATGGTGTTAAGTCCCATACTGTGAAAGGGCCGTACTTGCAAACTACTGTCGTCGTTTTGGAGCACCGTAGGTCCCTTTCCTTTTCGAAAAGATGGCCTTTTTGTTCTCTCCTTTGGCACGCAGGAGAAAGGACTCCACGGCGTTCGGCCTACAGCCACTCGTGGGAGGGCATCTTCCCATTAACTTTTGAGAGTGTACCCCTGCAGCGCTCTCGATCATGACTGTTCTTTGAACACACTACACTGCACTTTCATTTCGAGGAGGGAACGCACGGCATGGGAACTGTTTGTTCTCTGAGAGGAAGCACTGGCGCCTGTTCACTGCCTTTTGAAATGCTCCTGCCTCGCCATTGTGGGGCATACGTCGTGCCGCTAAGCTCACTTAGCACCTATATGTGCTAGAATCACTCTCCGGGGGGGGGGGGGAGGGAACACATCGCTGCCCAGATCACGCTCAAGGTATCACCCTCTTGGCGAGGAGGTACCTTCCGCGAAAGCTGCGCGTCGGTAGCCTGCTTGCAAGTGGCACATTTCGCGACAGGACGCTCTTGGTGATGCTGGTCGAGATGCCCTCTGCCTCCCTGCTCTTTGAGAAGCTGCTTGGAGGATACACTCAGCGTAGCCTGTGCAACTAGTACGGCCTCCTGCTTCTCTCAACTAACGACTTTACCTGCCCTCGTCCCCGGTGCAAAGTGCCTCACCGCAAGGGCACGCTCTGACCCCGGTGTCCACACGTCAGTATTCCAAAGCCTTCACAGGCGTCACAGACGTCCTGCTGCCACATCCCCTCTGAACGCAGCCTGCTACCCGGCTGGGGCTGCATCGCTGCAAACGGTTTGTGGACAGAGCTCCTGCCACTCTCCTAACCGAGGGAGCCCAACGCAGGGTTTCCTGTCACGTTTGCAGACAGCACTGTCTTGTAGCCCATCTCTTTCGTTTTCCCTCACCGTTAGCTATACTTTCTAAAGCCGGGGCAACAGGCTCCTGCTGTGACGGACGAGGCTCGCTTACTGCTTGGCATACGCCACGGAGAAATGAGCGCAGCTGTAGAGGCCTAGTCCAAAGAGCTCAGGGACGTCTCAGTCCAAAAGTGGCCTTGCCACAGAGTTCACAGACGTCTTCCAGCCCAGGAAGGAACGCGCTGCTTTAGGACTTGTTTCCTAGGCTAAGCCATGAATTGTGCCATTGCCTTCGTGCGTCCTTCATTTCGCCTACATTCCAGACCCCTGAAAGTAACGGGGGCTTGTCAACGTTCAAGCTCCCTCCTGGGGACAACGCATACTCGTGGAGCGAGGAAGCCTAAGGCAGGCTGCTGGCAGCGAGTTCGCGTTCCTTTGGCGTCTGAACCGAAGGCTCCCGGAAGGTCTCCTGAGAACCCCCACCCCCCACACCCCCACCCCCCAATATTTGGCAGGACGTCTACAAGTTTGCCAGGCACAGCGATTCATGGTGGTAGGTCCGATGCGCTGAGCGGGCCGTCCTTGAAAACTGCTGTCGTTCTTTTGGAGCTCAATAGGTTCCTTTTCTTTTTGGAGAGATGCCCTTTCTCTTTCCTCCTCTTACACACAGGGAAACGATTTCCTGGCCATTCGGCCGCTACCCACTCGAGAGAGGGCAGCTTCTCATTAACTTGGGAGAGTGCCCTCCTGCAGCGCTCTCGAGCATGACTGTTCCTTGAACACACTAACCTGCACTCTCCATTCGAGGAGGGAGCGCACTGCCTGGGAACCGTTTGAGCGGCGTCGGTGGCACTACTGGGCCTGTGAGCTTTGTGGGTCACTGTCTCCTGAAGTGCTTTCGCCTCGCCATTGTGGGGCATACATTGTGCGGCTCAGCTCCCTTAGGAGTCACAAGCGGTAGAATTACCTTCCGGGGGAACACATCGGTGCCCGGATCACCCTCAAGGTATCACTTTCTTGGCGTGGAGGTACCTTCCTCGAAAGCTGTGCATTGGTAGCCTGTTTGAAGGGGCTCCTCTCTTGACGTGAACGCTCTAGGTCACGCTGATCGACACGGCCGCCGGCTTCTCTGCTCTTTGAGAAGCCTGCTTTGAGGATACACTCAGCGTAGCCTGTGCAAAGTTCAGCCTTCTGTTTCTCTCCACTCACGGCTTTACCTGCCCTCGTCCCCGGGGCAAAGCGCCTCACCACGATTGCGCGCTCTGAGCCCGACGTCCACACGTCAGTATTCCAAAGCCTTCACGGGCGTCCTGCTTCCACTTCCCCTCTGGACGCAGCCTGCCACCTGGCTGGGGCTGCATCTCTGCAAACGGTTTGTGGACAGAGCTCCTACCACTCTCCTAAGCGAGAGAGTCCAACGCAGGGTTTCCTGTCACGTTTGCAGAGAGCCCTTTCTGGTGCTCCCCTCTTTTTCTCGTCCCTCACCCTCGTCTGTGCTTTCTAAGCTGGGGGAACGGTCTTCTGCTGCGGTGGACGGGGTCTGCTTCCTGCTTGTCATACGCCACAGAGAAATGCGTGCAGCTGTAGAGGACTAGCCAAAAGAGCGCAACGACGTCTCAGTCCAACATTTGGCTAGCTGCAGAGGTCATGGTATCTTCCAGCGCAGGAAAGAATTCGCCGCGAAGGAGACGTTTCCTAGGGTGAGAAATGATTTCTGGCCTTGCAGTTGTCAAGCTCGTGCTGACCGTTGCCATCTCAAAGCCTTTCCCCAACAGTCTCCTTGGTTCTGTTTTGTGGAGGCCAGCTCACCTTAACATTCCCCTTGCTCACCCAAGGAGCTCATGAAGGGATTGTATTCGGTATGCCCGTCACGTCCGGCGTGCAAACTGGGGCCAAAACACGGCCTTGGTTGCCAGATACAACAGTCTTGACTGCACAGGGAGCCTCCAGAGCCTAGGGCCTGTTGGAAGGAGGCGTTAGTTACAGTCCAAGTCACTACCGTGATCTCCAGAGAGTCTCACCGCCACCAGGGAGAATTTTAGTTTGAGAGGGCAGTCTGTGGAAAACGCCTCTGCGGTTCCTTCATTTCTCTTACACCCCAGACCCCTAAAAGTAACGGGGGCCATGCATTCAACGTTCAAAGTGCCTTCCTGCGGACCACACACACTTGTGGAGCGAGGCAGCCTAAGCCGGGCTGCTTGCGTCAAGTTCATGTTCCTTTGGCTTCTGAAACGAAGGCATCCGGTAGCCCTCCTGGAAACCGCACAAATCTTCGGCAGCACCTCTACAAGTACGCCAGGTGCAGCGAGTCATGGTGTTAAGTCCCATACTGTGAAAGGGCCGTACTTGCAAACTACTGTCGTCGTTTTGGAGCACCGTAGGTCCCTTTCCTTTTCGAAAAGATGGCCTTTTTGTTCTCTCCTTTGGCACGCAGGAGAAAGGACTCCACGGCGTTCGGCCTACAGCCACTCGTGGGAGGGCATCTTCCCATTAACTTTTGAGAGTGTACCCCTGCAGCGCTCTCGATCATGACTGTTCTTTGAACACACTACACTGCACTTTCATTTCGAGGAGGGAACGCACGGCATGGGAACTGTTTGTTCTCTGAGAGGAAGCACTGGCGCCTGTTCACTGCCTTTTGAAATGCTCCTGCCTCGCCATTGTGGGGCATACGTCGTGCCGCTAAGCTCACTTAGCACCTATATGTGCTAGAATCACTCTCCGGGGGGGGGGGGGAGGGAACACATCGCTGCCCAGATCACGCTCAAGGTATCACCCTCTTGGCGAGGAGGTACCTTCCGCGAAAGCTGCGCGTCGGTAGCCTGCTTGCAAGTGGCACATTTCGCGACAGGACGCTCTTGGTGATGCTGGTCGAGATGCCCTCTGCCTCCCTGCTCTTTGAGAAGCTGCTTGGAGGATACACTCAGCGTAGCCTGTGCAACTAGTACGGCCTCCTGCTTCTCTCAACTAACGACTTTACCTGCCCTCGTCCCCGGTGCAAAGTGCCTCACCGCAAGGGCACGCTCTGACCCCGGTGTCCACACGTCAGTATTCCAAAGCCTTCACAGGCGTCACAGACGTCCTGCTGCCACATCCCCTCTGAACGCAGCCTGCTACCCGGCTGGGGCTGCATCGCTGCAAACGGTTTGTGGACAGAGCTCCTGCCACTCTCCTAACCGAGGGAGCCCAACGCAGGGTTTCCTGTCACGTTTGCAGACAGCACTGTCTTGTAGCCCATCTCTTTCGTTTTCCCTCACCGTTAGCTATACTTTCTAAAGCCGGGGCAACAGGCTCCTGCTGTGACGGACGAGGCTCGCTTACTGCTTGGCATACGCCACGGAGAAATGAGCGCAGCTGTAGAGGCCTAGTCCAAAGAGCTCAGGGACGTCTCAGTCCAAAAGTGGCCTTGCCACAGAGTTCACAGACGTCTTCCAGCCCAGGAAGGAATGCGCTGCTTTAGGACTTGTTTCCTAGGCTAAGCCATGAATTGTGCCATTGCCTTCGTGCGTCCTTCATTTCGCCTACATTCCAGACCCCTGAAAGTAACGGGGGCTTGTCAACGTTCAAGCTCCCTCCTGGGGACAACGCATACTCGTGGAGCGAGGAAGCCTAAGGCAGGCTGCTGGCAGCGAGTTCGCGTTCCTTTGGCGTCTGAACCGAAGGCTCCCGGAAGGTCTCCTGAGAACCCCCACCCCCCACACCCCCACCCCCCAATATTTGGCAGGACGTCTACAAGTTTGCCAGGCACAGCGATTCATGGTGGTAGGTCCGATGCGCTGAGCGGGCCGTCCTTGAAAACTGCTGTCGTTCTTTTGGAGCTCAATAGGTTCCTTTTCTTTTTGGAGAGATGCCCTTTCTCTTTCCTCCTCTTACACACAGGGAAACGATTTCCTGGCCATTCGGCCGCTACCCACTCGAGAGAGGGCAGCTTCTCATTAACTTGGGAGAGTGCCCTCCTGCAGCGCTCTCGAGCATGACTGTTCCTTGAACACACTAACCTGCACTCTCCATTCGAGGAGGGAGCGCACTGCCTGGGAACCGTTTGAGCGGCGTCGGTGGCACTACTGGGCCTGTGAGCTTTGTGGGTCACTGTCTCCTGAAGTGCTTTCGCCTCGCCATTGTGGGGCATACATTGTGCGGCTCAGCTCCCTTAGGAGTCACAAGCGGTAGAACTACCTTCCGGGGGAACACATCGGTGCCCGGATCACCCTCAAGGTATCACTTTCTTGGCGTGGAGGTACCTTCCTCGAAAGCTGTGCATTGGTAGCCTGTTTGAAGGGGCTCCTCTCTTGACGTGAACGCTCTAGGTCACGCTGATCGACACGGCCGCCGGCTTCTCTGCTCTTTGAGAAGCCTGCTTTGAGGATACACTCAGCGTAGCCTGTGCAAAGTTCAGCCTTCTGTTTCTCTCAACTCACGGCTTTACCTGCCCTCGTCCCCGGGGCAAAGCGCCTCACCACGATTGCGCGCTCTGAGCCCGACGTCCACACGTCAGTATTCCAAAGCCTTCACGGGCGTCCTGCTTCCACTTCCCCTCTGGACGCAGCCTGCCACCTGGCTGGGGCTGCATCTCTGCAAACGGTTTGTGGACAGAGCTCCTACCACTCTCCTAAGCGAGAGAGTCCAACGCAGGGTTTCCTGTCACGTTTGCAGAGAGCCCTTTCTGGTGCTCCCCTCTTTTTCTCGTCCCTCACCCTCGTCTGTGCTTTCTAAGCTGGGGGAACGGTCTTCTGCTGCGGTGGACGGGGTCTGCTTCCTGCTTGTCATACGCCACAGAGAAATGCGTGCAGCTGTAGAGGACTAGCCAAAAGAGCGCAACGACGTCTCAGTCCAACATTTGGCTAGCTGCAGAGGTCATGGTATCTTCCAGCGCAGGAAAGAATTCGCCGCGAAGGAGACGTTTCCTAGGGTGAGAAATGATTTCTGGCCTTGCAGTTGTCAAGCTCGTGCTGACCGTTGCCATCTCAAAGCCTTTCCCCAACAGTCTCCTTGGTTCTGTTTTGTGGAGGCCAGCTCACCTTAACATTCCCCTTGCTCACCCAAGGAGCTCATGAAGGGATTGTATTCGGTATGCCCGTCACGTCCGGCGTGCAAACTGGGGCCAAAACATGGCCTTGGTTGCCAGATACAACAGTCTTGACTGCACAGGGAGCCTCCAGAGCCTAGGGCCTGTTGGAAGGAGGCGTTAGTTACAGTCCAAGTCACTACCGTGATCTCCAGAGAGTCTCACCGCCACCAGGGAGAATTTTAGTTTGAGAGGGCAGTCTGTGGAAAACGCCTCTGCGGTTCCTTCATTTCTCTTACACCCCAGACCCCTAAAAGTAACGGGGGCCATGCATTCAACGTTCAAAGTGCCTTCCTGCGGACCACACACACTTGTGGAGCGAGGCAGCCTAAGCCGGGCTGCTTGCGTCAAGTTCATGTTCCTTTGGCTTCTGAAACGAAGGCATCCGGTAGCCCTCCTGGAAACCGCACAAATCTTCGGCAGCACCTCTACAAGTACGCCAGGTGCAGCGAGTCATGGTGTTAAGTCCCATACTGTGAAAGGGCCGTACTTGCAAACTACTGTCGTCGTTTTGGAGCACCGTAGGTCCCTTTCCTTTTCGAAAAGATGGCCTTTTTGTTCTCTCCTTTGGCACGCAGGAGAAAGGACTCCACGGCGTTCGGCCTACAGCCACTCGTGGGAGGGCATCTTCCCATTAACTTTTGAGAGTGTACCCCTGCAGCGCTCTCGATCATGACTGTTCTTTGAACACACTACACTGCACTTTCATTTCGAGGAGGGAACGCACGGCATGGGAACTGTTTGTTCTCTGAGAGGAAGCACTGGCGCCTGTTCACTGCCTTTTGAAATGCTCCTGCCTCGCCATTGTGGGGCATACGTCGTGCCGCTAAGCTCACTTAGCACCTATATGTGCTAGAATCACTCTCCGGGGGGGGGGGGAGGGAACACATCGCTGCCCAGATCACGCTCAAGGTATCACCCTCTTGGCGAGGAGGTACCTTCCGCGAAAGCTGCGCGTCGGTAGCCTGCTTGCAAGTGGCACATTTCGCGACAGGACGCTCTTGGTGATGCTGGTCGAGATGCCCTCTGCCTCCCTGCTCTTTGAGAAGCTGCTTGGAGGATACACTCAGCGTAGCCTGTGCAACTAGTACGGCCTCCTGCTTCTCTCAACTAACGACTTTACCTGCCCTCGTCCCCGGTGCAAAGTGCCTCACCGCAAGGGCACGCTCTGACCCCGGTGTCCACACGTCAGTATTCCAAAGCCTTCACAGGCGTCACAGACGTCCTGCTGCCACATCCCCTCTGAACGCAGCCTGCTACCCGGCTGGGGCTGCATCGCTGCAAACGGTTTGTGGACAGAGCTCCTGCCACTCTCCTAACCGAGGGAGCCCAACGCAGGGTTTCCTGTCACGTTTGCAGACAGCACTGTCTTGTAGCCCATCTCTTTCGTTTTCCCTCACCGTTAGCTATACTTTCTAAAGCCGGGGCAACAGGCTCCTGCTGTGACGGACGAGGCTCGCTTACTGCTTGGCATACGCCACGGAGAAATGAGCGCAGCTGTAGAGGCCTAGTCCAAAGAGCTCAGGGACGTCTCAGTCCAAAAGTGGCCTTGCCACAGAGTTCACAGACGTCTTCCAGCCCAGGAAGGAACGTGCTGCTTTAGGACTTGTTTCCTAGGCTAAGCCATGAATTGTGCCATTGCCTTCGTGCGTCCTTCATTTCGCCTACATTCCAGACCCCTGAAAGTAACGGGGGCTTGTCAACGTTCAAGCTCCCTCCTGGGGACAACGCATACTCGTGGAGCGAGGAAGCCTAAGGCAGGCTGCTGGCAGCGAGTTCGCGTTCCTTTGGCGTCTGAACCGAAGGCTCCCGGAAGGTCTCCTGAGAACCCCCACCCCCCACACCCCCACCCCCCAATATTTGGCAGGACGTCTACAAGTTTGCCAGGCACAGCGATTCATGGTGGTAGGTCCGATGCGCTGAGCGGGCCGTCCTTGAAAACTGCTGTCGTTCTTTTGGAGCTCAATAGGTTCCTTTTCTTTTTGGAGAGATGCCCTTTCTCTTTCCTCCTCTTACACACAGGGAAACGATTTCCTGGCCATTCGGCCGCTACCCACTCGAGAGAGGGCAGCTTCTCATTAACTTGGGAGAGTGCCCTCCTGCAGCGCTCTCGAGCATGACTGTTCCTTGAACACACTAACCTGCACTCTCCATTCGAGGAGGGAGCGCACTGCCTGGGAACCGTTTGAGCGGCGTCGGTGGCACTACTGGGCCTGTGAGCTTTGTGGGTCACTGTCTCCTGAAGTGCTTTCGCCTCGCCATTGTGGGGCATACATTGTGCGGCTCAGCTCCCTTAGGAGTCACAAGCGGTAGAACTACCTTCCGGGGGAACACATCGGTGCCCGGATCACCCTCAAGGTATCACTTTCTTGGCGTGGAGGTACCTTCCTCGAAAGCTGTGCATTGGTAGCCTGTTTGAAGGGGCTCCTCTCTTGACGTGAACGCTCTAGGTCACGCTGATCGACACGGCCGCCGGCTTCTCTGCTCTTTGAGAAGCCTGCTTTGAGGATACACTCAGCGTAGCCTGTGCAAAGTTCAGCCTTCTGTTTCTCTCAACTCACGGCTTTACCTGCCCTCGTCCCCGGGGCAAAGCGCCTCACCACGATTGCGCGCTCTGAGCCCGACGTCCACACGTCAGTATTCCAAAGCCTTCACGGGCGTCCTGCTTCCACTTCCCCTCTGGACGCAGCCTGCCACCTGGCTGGGGCTGCATCTCTGCAAACGGTTTGTGGACAGAGCTCCTACCACTCTCCTAAGCGAGAGAGTCCAACGCAGGGTTTCCTGTCACGTTTGCAGAGAGCCCTTTCTGGTGCTCCCCTCTTTTTCTCGTCCCTCACCCTCGTCTGTGCTTTCTAAGCTGGGGGAACGGTCTTCTGCTGCGGTGGACGGGGTCTGCTTCCTGCTTGTCATACGCCACAGAGAAATGCGTGCAGCTGTAGAGGACTAGCCAAAAGAGCGCAACGACGTCTCAGTCCAACATTTGGCTAGCTGCAGAGGTCATGGTATCTTCCAGCGCAGGAAAGAATTCGCCGCGAAGGAGACGTTTCCTAGGGTGAGAAATGATTTCTGGCCTTGCAGTTGTCAAGCTCGTGCTGACCGTTGCCATCTCAAAGCCTTTCCCCAACAGTCTCCTTGGTTCTGTTTTGTGGAGGCCAGCTCACCTTAACATTCCCCTTGCTCACCCAAGGAGCTCATGAAGGGATTATATTCGGTATGCCCGTCACGTCCGGCGTGCAAACTGGGGCCAAAACATGGCCTTGGTTGCCAGATACAACAGTCTTGACTGCACAGGGAGCCTCCAGAGCCTAGGGCCTGTTGGAAGGAGGCGTTAGTTACAGTCCAAGTCACTACCGTGATCTCCAGAGAGTCTCACCGCCACCAGGGAGAATTTTAGTTTGAGAGGGCAGTCTGTGGAAAACGCCTCTGCGGTTCCTTCATTTCTCTTACACCCCAGACCCCTAAAAGTAACGGGGGCCATGCATTCAACGTTCAAAGTGCCTTCCTGCGGACCACACACACTTGTGGAGCGAGGCAGCCTAAGCCGGGCTGCTTGCGTCAAGTTCATGTTCCTTTGGCTTCTGAAACGAAGGCATCCGGTAGCCCTCCTGGAAACCGCACAAATCTTCGGCAGCACCTCTACAAGTACGCCAGGTGCAGCGAGTCATGGTGTTAAGTCCCATACTGTGGAAGGGCCGTACTTGCAAACTACTGTCGTTGTTTTGGAGCACCGTAGGTCCCTTTCCTTTTCGAAAAGATGGCCTTTTTGTTTTCTCCTTTGGCACGCAGGAGAAAGGACTCCACGGCATTCAGCCTATAGCCACTCGTGGGAGGGCATCTTCCCATTAACTTTTGAGAGTGTACCCCTGCAGCGCTCTCGATCATGACTGTTCTTTGAACACACTACACTGCACTTTCATTTCGAGGAGGGAACGCACGGCATGGGAACTGTTTGTTCTCTGAGAGGAAGCACTGGCGCCTGTTCACTGCCTTTTGAAATGCTCCTGCCTCGCCATTGTGGGGCATACGTCGTGCCGCTAAGCTCACTTAGCACCTATATGTGCTAGAATCACTCTCCGGGGGGGGGGGGGAGGGAACACATCGCTGCCCAGATCACGCTCAAGGTATCACCCTCTTGGCGAGGAGGTACCTTCCGCGAAAGCTGCGCGTCGGTAGCCTGCTTGCAAGTGGCACATTTCGCGACAGGACGCTCTTGGTGATGCTGGTCGAGATGCCCTCTGCCTCCCTGCTCTTTGAGAAGCTGCTTGGAGGATACACTCAGCGTAGCCTGTGCAACTAGTACGGCCTCCTGCTTCTCTCAACTAACGACTTTACCTGCCCTCGTCCCCGGTGCAAAGTGCCTCACCGCAAGGGCACGCTCTGACCCCGGTGTCCACACGTCAGTATTCCAAAGCCTTCACAGGCGTCACAGACGTCCTGCTGCCACATCCCCTCTGAACGCAGCCTGCTACCCGGCTGGGGCTGCATCGCTGCAAACGGTTTGTGGACAGAGCTCCTGCCACTCTCCTAACCGAGGGAGCCCAACGCAGGGTTTCCTGTCACGTTTGCAGACAGCACTGTCTTGTAGCCCATCTCTTTCGTTTTCCCTCACCGTTAGCTATACTTTCTAAAGCCGGGGCAACAGGCTCCTGCTGTGACGGACGAGGCTCGCTTACTGCTTGGCATACGCCACGGAGAAATGAGCGCAGCTGTAGAGGCCTAGTCCAAAGAGCTCAGGGACGTCTCAGTCCAAAAGTGGCCTTGCCACAGAGTTCACAGACGTCTTCCAGCCCAGGAAGGAACGTGCTGCTTTAGGACTTGTTTCCTAGGCTAAGCCATGAATTGTGCCATTGCCTTCGTGCGTCCTTCATTTCGCCTACATTCCAGACCCCTGAAAGTAACGGGGGCTTGTCAACGTTCAAGCTCCCTCCTGGGGACAACGCATACTCGTGGAGCGAGGAAGCCTAAGGCAGGCTGCTGGCAGCGAGTTCGCGTTCCTTTGGCGTCTGAACCGAAGGCTCCCGGAAGGTCTCCTGAGAACCCCCACCCCCCACACCCCCACCCCCCAATATTTGGCAGGACGTCTACAAGTTTGCCAGGCACAGCGATTCATGGTGGTAGGTCCGATGCGCTGAGCGGGCCGTCCTTGAAAACTGCTGTCGTTCTTTTGGAGCTCAATAGGTTCCTTTTCTTTTTGGAGAGATGCCCTTTCTCTTTCCTCCTCTTACACACAGGGAAACGATTTCCTGGCCATTCGGCCGCTACCCACTCGAGAGAGGGCAGCTTCTCATTAACTTGGGAGAGTGCCCTCCTGCAGCGCTCTCGAGCATGACTGTTCCTTGAACACACTAACCTGCACTCTCCATTCGAGGAGGGAGCGCACTGCCTGGGAACCGTTTGAGCGGCGTCGGTGGCACTACTGGGCCTGTGAGCTTTGTGGGTCACTGTCTCCTGAAGTGCTTTCGCCTCGCCATTGTGGGGCATACATTGTGCGGCTCAGCTCCCTTAGGAGTCACAAGCGGTAGAACTACCTTCCGGGGGAACACATCGGTGCCCGGATCACCCTCAAGGTATCACTTTCTTGGCGTGGAGGTACCTTCCTCGAAAGCTGTGCATTGGTAGCCTGTTTGAAGGGGCTCCTCTCTTGACGTGAACGCTCTAGGTCACGCTGATCGACACGGCCGCCGGCTTCTCTGCTCTTTGAGAAGCCTGCTTTGAGGATACACTCAGCGTAGCCTGTGCAAAGTTCAGCCTTCTGTTTCTCTCAACTCACGGCTTTACCTGCCCTCGTCCCCGGGGCAAAGCGCCTCACCACGATTGCGCGCTCTGAGCCCGACGTCCACACGTCAGTATTCCAAAGCCTTCACGGGCGTCCTGCTTCCACTTCCCCTCTGGACGCAGCCTGCCACCTGGCTGGGGCTGCATCTCTGCAAACGGTTTGTGGACAGAGCTCCTACCACTCTCCTAAGCGAGAGAGTCCAACGCAGGGTTTCCTGTCACGTTTGCAGAGAGCCCTTTCTGGTGCTCCCCTCTTTTTCTCGTCCCTCACCCTCGTCTGTGCTTTCTAAGCTGGGGGAACGGTCTTCTGCTGCGGTGGACGGGGTCTGCTTCCTGCTTGTCATACGCCACAGAGAAATGCGTGCAGCTGTAGAGGACTAGCCAAAAGAGCGCAACGACGTCTCAGTCCAAATGTTACCGTCCACGTCACTATCTTGGTTTGCAGAATGTGTAACTGCCGCTAGCAGAACTTTAGTTTGAGAGCACACTCCGTTTAGGACGCCTTTGTGCGTCTTTCATTTCTCCTGCTTTCCTGAACGCTGAAAGTAATGGGGAGTATTCAAAGTCTCTGGGAGACTCTCCAAAATCAGCAGGTTGGTGTAAGACAGGCTGGTTTCAAATTAGTGCTTTTGCCCCTCTTCACAGAGTGTGTGGTTTTTTTTGTGCCCTTTAGATTAGAGTCTCTATTTCCCACACCCCCCTGGGTGTCCGTAAATTAAGCCCTGCTGCCCTTCAAAGCAAATTTCTGGAATTTCATCTTCCCAGTGCAGTGTCTCCAGACTGGGGATCCTGTTTCAGTTCTCAGATCCATTGCTCCTTGGCGAAATCTCTGCTGTTGTAATTATCCTCACATTTGTGCTTCCCCTACCTGGAGGTATGGATGTTGACTATTCCACAACTCCATTCCTCCTACCTCTCTCAAGTTTGGTTCCTTCTTTAGATCTTTTCTGCTAAATTAAGGTCTTTGTCATCAATAGTTGCTCTGTAAACAGTTGTAACTTTGGTGTGAAGGAGGTGAGCTCAGGATCTTCCTGCTCCTTCCTCTTGACCAAGCTCCACTTTTTCATTAATACCTTTTTTCAATTTTTTAATGTTTGTTTTATTTCTCAGAACATGGTTATCCTGATCAATGTTCCATGTGCATCAAAAGGTCTATAGATTCTGCTATTTTGGGCCTAGAATGTTCTGTGAATTCTAATTAGGTCAAGTTGGTTGATAGTTCTGTTCAAGGCATCCATATTTTTACTGAATTTCTGCCTACTTGTTCTTTCAGCTAATGTGAGAAGAGTATTGAAGTTCCAACTATTATTGTGGATTTATCAATATCTCTCTTCAAATCTATTATCTTTTGTTGCATATATTTTGAAGTTTGTGTATGTGTGAAGGTTCATACACATTTAGGATTGTTATGTCTTCTTGGAGAATGGTCCTCTTTTCCATTTGTAATGCTCCACTTTATCCCAGTATTGTTCTGAAGTCTAATTTATTTGAATAAATATGATGACCTCAACTTTCTTTTGGTTACTGTTTTCATGACATCTCTCATATTTTTAAATTTTAACCCAAGGTTTCTCAACCTCGGTACTAAATTTAGGGACAGATAATTCTTTGTTGTGGGGGCTTGTCCTGTCCATTTTAGGATATTTAGCAGTGTCCCTGGCCTCTACCCACTAGATGTGTGTAGCACCTCCTCGTTTTGAAAACCAAAAAAGTCTTCAAACATTGCCAACTGTACCCTCGTGAGCAAAATTCCCCCACTCTCCTTTACAACTATTGTTTTAAACTATGTCTTTTTATTTAAAATATGTTTCTTATAGACCTTATAGATGTTACTTCGATCTTGCTTTTCCCCAAATCTATTAACAGAGATTATTTAGGCCATTCACATGTACGTGATTATTCATATCATTGGGTTAAAATCTAGCTTCTTGCTGGAGGTTTTCTATTTATTCAATTTGTCTTATTTTTTCCCCTCTTCTCGTGCCTTTATGGATTTAACTTTATGATTTCTCTTCACCTCCTCTATTGACTTCTTATTATTTAAACCTTTTACTTTATAATTCCCCTGTAATGTAACAATCTTATACGTGTATATTCCCAATTCTTCCCTTCCATCTTTTTGCCATTGTTGTCATGCATGTCACTTTTAAATATGCTATAAATTCACAATACATACAACCTTTGTTTAAACAGTTAGCTTTTAGAGTGATAAAAATAAGGAATAAAAAATTTCACTTTGCCTTTATTTATTCTATTTCCAACCTTTTTCATTTCTTTGTGTAGATTCAGTTTTCTGACATATATTGTTGTCTTTCAGCCTGAATCACTTACTTTAAGTTTTCTTGGAGTGATGATGAATACTGCAGATGCCAAGCAGTGACCAACCCTCATAGCTTCCAGGAAGGGTAGCCAGTTGGGAGTAGAGGGGGGAAAAGGTGAGGTGGGTGCCTGGGTTCTGTTCATATGACCCACCCCACCGAGGCAAGTTATGGAGTAGACATACCTCAGATGGCCTGCAGTCCTCCCTCTTCCCCTCCCCAGATCCAGAAGCAAGGAAGGGTTTCTGAGATCTGAGCACAGGAAGTAAACTCTTCAACCAAAGCAGCTGCCTCCAGGAATAGGAGGAGGTGACCTGACGGGCCAAGTCCGCATTACCAATCCCAGTGGGGACATTCCCAGAACTGTACAGACAGGAAATATGGGCACTGCCCTCCTCTCCCTGCTGGACCAGATGCCCTAAACCTGATCTCTCCCAAATGATTATTTTTCTCTTTTCATGTCACCACTGCCTACTTCCCAACACATCCTGTACTCAAGGAAGGTCGGGGTAAGAAGTTATCTCTGTCCCCCACACTAGGGACAGACAGGTAATGGGAGGGAGGAAGCAAGGGAGGCAAAGACCATTTGCAGCCATCCTACACTCCTGCCTGGTCCAAGTGCTATGGTTATTAAAGCATTTAATTAAAACTTTGTAAAACCATGTTCACCCAATGTTAAAGGATAAATGTAGGGGAGAAAAAGAAGAGAGCAGAGTGAGCCTGGGGGAAAGGAGGGAAAAGGGCAATTATAGAAAAGAATGAGGATGCAGGAAGGGAGACCGTCTCTACAAGGTCTGAGGGCCAAGGGCCCAGATGAATGAATGTGCCTGGAAAACCTCTGACTTCCACTCTAAGGACAGGCAGGAGTTCAAGATTCAAGTTTCCTGGGCCTGGGACTAGACCCTGCTGTGTCTGATATTTGTGGGAATGAGGCAGGTTCTGCGGTCTGGAAAATGCAGGAGACGGTGTGCCCAGGACAACGTGCCCTGAAGGAGTGTACAAGCTCCAGAGGAAAAGGTGGGATTTGAAGAGTCTAAAACAAAACAAAACAAAACAAAACAGCAAGGGGGAACTCGTGGTTTGCTTTTAGCCCTAAGGAAGAAAATCCATCCTTCACAGGTCCCTTCAAAAACAAGAGACTCAAAGCCCCTGCTCCTGCTCCTGCACTCCTCCCACTTCCCTTGCTTCTGTGCTTTGCCTCTGTGGTGAAAGGGGGACACCAGTACTTCCACCCCACTTCTCTTCAGAGTAACTGCTGCACCTGAGTGTATCTACCACCTCCTTTTTTTAAAAAAAAGTTAAACACGGTCCACAGGACTATGATACAACCAAACCTCTACTCTGGCTGACCCCACTGGGATCCTGCCCTGTCACTCTGAAGCCCAAGCACCAATTTTCATCCATTACCTCAGGCAAGTTGAATGTCTCAAGTTTAAGGGTGATAAAAATTAATTCCCGGGCTTCCCTGGTGGCGCAGTGGTTGGGAGTCCGCCTGCCGATGCAGGGGACATGGGTTCGTGCCCCGGTCCGGGAAGATCCCACATGCCGCGGAGCGGCTGGGCCCGTGAGCCATGGCCGCTGAGCCTGCGCGTCCGGAGCCTGTGCTCCGCAACGGGAGAGGCCACAACAGTGAGAGGCCCACGTACCGCAAAAAAATTTAAAAATTAAAAAAAAATAATTCCCACAACTGTAATTAGTGGGAGTTTGTGCAGGCAGCACCAAGCATTTCTGGGCACAGAGAGTGGGGATGGCTGCACCTTTAAGCCCATCCTCCACAGCCCCCCTGCAGTTCGTGAGCTCACCTGCAGGCCCCCATGCAGTGTCTCAGTCTTAACTCTGGCCACTTCTCTCCTGTGAAAAAAATCCCAGATCCTGGAAGCCAGCCTTGCCCCCACACCTGACCATGGTGCTGGGCCTGGGTCTCTGCCAGGATCCTGCAGTCAATGCTACTGCTTTATCTATTCTGCAAGTAAGAAAAACAGCAGGTTTGAACCACTGAGGCTGTTATTATATTATGACTATTTTTAACTTTAAATTACACCCTGCCAACTTCCAGAAGCAGCAGCCACCTCTTCAGTATGCTCTTGGGGATCAATTCCTGTCTGTTGGTATTTGGTCTTTAGGGATGATGTTCAGGCACCTGCAGCATCTGGTTAGGGGAGTGTCCCTTGGGCTTACAGTGGCATCAGAGGGAAATTTTCATTTTTCATACACTGAATTCCTGTAGGGAGGAAGAATTGCTGAAGTAGCCTTTTTGTTTTCTTTTGGTTTGGTTTGGTTAAAGTGAGGAGTGTTCAACAAGGGATGGGTATATATAGATCACGTTAGTTACGTTCTCTTTTCCTGATTGGGCCAATGTTGGGTTGCATCCCTCTCAGACCCTCCTGGACCGGCCCAGAGGCATTCTCTCCTGACAGAGAACCATTGCCCCCATCTGGCACAGGACCTCCCTCTCAGACTTCTCACTTCCAATGTGGTCTTCGGAGGGCCGAAAAGAGTGTCTGGACGCCCTGCACAGCCTCCAAGGAAGAAGCAGCCGGGGAGGCTCCTTGAATTGAAGGCTTTGCAAAGGCGTAACTTCTGAGTGCGCCCAGATCCCGACCCTGGACCAGGGAGAAGGTTCTGCTGCCAGGAGTGTTCTCTGGCTGGTGCGCTGCTGGAGACACCTAGCTTACCCAGGAAGATGTCAGGAAGTGCACTGCGATTAGATCTTCAGAGTCTACCGCGGGAGATCAGCAAACCAATGTAATACCTCTCCTGGGCGGCCAGCATATACTCAGAGATTCTGTGTCTAGAGTAGCTAGGTTTCAAGGCCAAGGGCTTCTGTGGGTGCCTGTCTTGTGCAGCGGCTGCCATGACCCTCACAGTCCTCCTTTTCTGCAAGACTCTCTGCTCCCCACACAAAGGGGACAATGCCTGTAAGTGAGCTCAGAGAGGAGCTCAGCAGAGTGAGGACAAGTCTTTTGAATTGGGGTGTTGGGGAATCTTCTTTCAGACACTTCTTTTCTTCCTCTGTCAGAGTCTGGGTTAACATGTCCTCTTCTATCTTGGTATGTCTCAATGTCTGACAGGAATTTCTTGGATTCGAGATGAATCTCCAGCTTTTGACTCTCACTTGGCACTAGGAAGGTACCCAATAAATGTTTGCATGGAATTCTATAAGGATATTAGAATTCTAGCTTTGATAACTGAGAAGTCTAAGAAAAAAAAGTAGAAATGTTTATAACAGCAAAGGGGGAGGTGGTAGTGGAAGTCTTGGGGACTAAGCAGTTTGCCCTACCACATTGCTGTTAGTAGCTTGGTCAGGAGTCAATTCTATCCTCTGCAGATGGGCAAGAGGACCTACTTCTTTGATCTTGGGGTTCATGTCCCTGAGATGGCAGAGTTTATATGGACAAGAAGTTGTCTCTACCCATGTTCCCCCTCACCTCCCTCACCTGACCAGGCTTAGGCTCCAAGCCTGAGTTTCTGAGGTGCCCATGGCTTCCTTACCCTGAGTGCATATGAGCCCATCTCACTCTAGAAAATGCCAGAATTTCCCAGAGGTGTTCTAGCTTCTAGTTGAGATACCCTATACCAGCTCCTCAGGTTTTATTTGCTGGTACAGAGATGCCAGGGCTCAGATGGACCCAGAAGTCCAGCAAACAAATTGATAAGGGCACATTTTGAGCACCCTGAATTTCAAAGCCTTAGGTCATGTGGCTTCCTAGGCCTATCCAGACACTGAAGCCCCCAAAGACCCACACTCACATGCTAACACAGACACAAACACACACACACACCTTCAATGAGTCACCCTGTGGGGCTGACGCCTACCTTATTCCATCTTGGGCTTCTTAGCTGTGTTAGCAGAGTTGTAAAGGACCTCCTAGGCTTTCAGATGCCTAGTATTAAGAGAGTTGAATCTGAGGAGCATGTCATAGGGAGTGGAGGAAGGACCTCCTGGAGCAGGAAACTGGAAAACTCTGAAGCTTAATTGACCAAATTCAAAGAACACTGAGTCTCCGAGCTGCTCTTGTTACTGGGACTTTGGGTTCAGCTTTTGTTTCTATCGTGGAAAAGAGTGAGCATTTTAATTCCAGGAGAATTTGGAAAAACCTGGAAAATAGCAGGAGGATTCGTTTGGAGGAACCCCTGGGGGGGAAAACCCACCCAGTACAGTCTTAGAGCCTGACACTGGGTCCCCTACTCTGGACCCAGCACTTTGAAGGCCCTCTCTGGTCCTCATCTAGCCGCTCCTGTCTCTACCAGGTGAGAATCTTTCAGGGTCCAGGGCGCTTGCCACCTGGATCTGCAGCTCCTTCCCCCGCTTAAGTCTAATACCTAGGTCCCCTGTACCGCTATTCCCTGCCCTAATGGCACTGATCTCGCTTCCTGTGTCTGCAAGACATTCCCAGGTTTCATCCTCCGAAAGGCAGCTGAGTCAAAGAGGAAATTATTGAGCTGAAGGGGGCACTGTTTGCGCAGGTGGACAGTTCAGACAGCGCCTAGATGTGCAGTCTGGGAACGAGTGAACTGAAGAAGTCTCTGGTATAGTAGGGAGCAGACGCCAGTCAGGCAGTGGGCCGGGGTCTTCACGTGTTCTCCCGCCAATCTCGGGAGCCAGGAGCCCCCGGTATGGATGCCCGGAGACCCTTAAGGCCGAGAGCTCAGAACCTAGAGAACTTGTCCTGCGACCGTGAAGGGACCAGGTGTCGTTTGCATTGGGCAGACATCCCGAGGGCTGGAGAAGAGCCAGACCCCGGGACCGAGAAGTGTCTGAAGCACTTAGAAACGCGTTGCTCGAGCTCCCGGGAAGGTAAGGCTGGTAGAGCTAGAAGCGGCCCAGGCCTCGAGTCCCCAGTTGTCTGGGAGGGGTTTCTCACAGGAGCTGAATGTTTTAACTCCTCCGCTTTCTTAGGTCTGGTTGTTTTCATTGCGACGAGCATGCCCCGCCCATTCCCAGCCCAGACCAGTAAGGTCTCCGGGACCGCACCTCCCAGCCTTCTAGGAGCGCCCGAAAACTCCGTGGTTCAGCCCCGCGGTCTTCAGTAGCTTGCAGGAGCGCCCTAATTGTTTCCAAAGTCTCCTGGAGCAGTGCGCCCCGCTACGCCACCCCAGAGCTCCTGCCCCTTACGCCCTGCGCACTCATTTCGGACTCCAAGTCATTTCGTTTTCTGAACTCGGATTTGGATCCTGCTGGGAATGGATCTCCCTGAAAAACCAGGGATTTAGATTTCCCAACGCAAAGAATTCGTGACTTCTTTACCCTCACTTGGCTGCATTTCCCCTTTGGTTGGCGGGTATGAGTGAAGGGATATTGCTGCCTCAAAGGCAGTTATTTTTCTTTTTCAACCCCATTCGGGGAAAGATTCCAATCTTCTGCCAGTTTGAACTGTAAAGGTATCTCTAATCCCTAGAAGGAAGGACAGGGGAACCCAAAGAGTCGAGGTACGCCTTGCCCTGCCTCTTGGGCTTTCTAAGACCCGCAGGGACGCTGAGATGCCTTGTTAACCTCAACGGTCTCAACCCCTCAGTTCAGTCGTTGGCACTATAGGCACCAGGACCCGTGCAGGCTGACAGCGAGAGGGGGGCCAGTAGTGCGGAAACACCCTCTGCCTTCCTTCCTTCGCTCGCACCCCTTCCTCCTCCGTAGTGGGTCCGCAGGCCGAGCAGCAGGACAGGAGGCTGAGAAGGGCTAAGACTGGAGTGAAGGGCACAGAGAACTTGACCTCACATGTGCCAGCTCACCACCAGGTGTGATGAGGCCAAGGGGTACCCCGGGTGTGTGCCGCTGCCTGCGTGATCCTAAAAAGCTAGTGGGAGAACCAACCCTCAAATAGAGAACCAAGAATAGATTTTTAAACCTCACACAAATTACTTTGATATATGATAAACGTAGCAATTTGATTCAATGAATAAGGTAGTTTATTTAATGAATAGAGCTGGTATATTTTACTATTGGTTTAGAAGAGACTCAGTCCCTTGATTCTCAATTTTATTTTTAAAAAGGAAAAAATATTAGTGTATGTGTTACTGAGTCCAAACTTTCTCTGCTTGCCACATAACAGGCAAATAAATCAGGAGACGAGGTGTTGAGCCAAGGAATGGTAACTTTATTTGGAAAGCAGGTTTCTGAGAAGATGGCAGACTAATGTCCTAGAGTAACATCTTATCAGGGTCTGGATGCTAGCTTTTTTTATAGAACAGAGAGAGGGTAGAGGTGAGGAAGTAAAGTAAAAGGCCATAAGTCTTGCAAAATATCTCCTGGTTTTTGGCCATCCACAGGGAGGGGCTGTGTTAATTTCTTCTTTTCTGCAGCCATTCACAGTTGGGCAGGGTCAGGGTGTTTCCCTGTGAGCTGAACAAAGGCACTTTAGTTTAATATTCAGGCAGAGGGGCAGGGTTCCCCGAGGGAGGCCATTACATATGCCTATAGCTATAGACAACAGCCTTTTAGTGATTATAGTAACAAAAAGTAATGGAGAGCAAAGGTTAAAGTAAAAGAAACAGATCCAACATGGGGTCAGATTTTGTTCTTCCCTGTTCTATATGTATGCCTGTATTTTTCTATGAGCATAATAAGTTGTGGACAGATACACACTACTAATGTTGTTTATCTCATGTTGAGGTGAATTTGCTTAACATGGGGTTTTGTGATTAATCCAGGTTAATATGTATAAATATATATTCATGTATAATATATATTCATCTATATATGTCTTATATGTATACAAATCTTTTGGGTTGACTGTTACAAAGACACTATATAACTTTTGTAATTTATAAAACTCTTATTAAGATTTGTTTCATAAAAAAATACCAAGATGTTTCCTGAGGAACATAAGAGAAATCTGGAAAAAAATAACAAGCTACACTGATATCAGACTAGAGAAGCTAATTGGTGGGAAAGAATTAGGAGTCTACAACTGTCCCATATGAGATCTTAGTGTGGAAAAATGTTGTTACAAATCAATGTTAGACTGTTAAATAAATTATATTGGAAAAACCAGCTAGCTGATTGAGGGGAAATTGGATGACTAATTTACTGCACAAACTAAAATAAATTTAAGATGATTCATGGCATAATATTTTGATCCAAATAGTGAGGAAAACATGGGTGAAGCCAGTAAAATTAAGGGGAGATTTCTCACTTGGGGTTCCTCAAGCACTAATAAGAGATGACTAGATCAATACACAACTCAGAAAAGCAATGCAGAGGAGAAAAAAATGTAAACTGCCAATAAACATGAAACTTTTAAACTTTCACTAGCAATCGAGTAAATGAAAACTGAAAAAATAACCAACTAGGAGACATCACTCTCAGTTAAAAAATTGTCCAAAATGATCAATGTCGATAGGACGTGCTGAAACTGACACTGACATTTTGGGAGGCATGCAAACCAGTATTATCTTTCAGGAAGGCAGTCTGGCACAAGGGGATAATTATATGGAAATGTAATTGTGCATCACAGAGGTTTCAATTCCAGACTTTTAAAATATAATACATACAAAAAACTGCAAATAAAATCCCTAGAGGCTTGTTTACTCAGAATTCTATGTATCTGCTCATAAGTGAGGTAGACCTACATATAAATAAGTAAATTATGAGTAAAATAAGTACATTATAAGAAATATGGTATATAAATGGCAAACCAACTAGGCCACAGCATGTTTCTGTTAGGAGAGCTCAGACTAAGGCACTTCACAGCAGGTTCTTTCCTGGGAATGACCTCTTATGAACCTCAAGACTCACGGATTGCTCTTGGAAATGTTTGCATTTAATCAAAATATTTCTTCTCTATCACAAACTGAAACTGAGCCCCTCTAAAATTTAGTTCCCTTTGTGAGTTTATGATTAAGCTCTCTACTCAAAACTTTATTCCCTTGTTTGCCTCTTCTGACCTCAATCATGTGTTAACTGAACACTAATCAAACAGAATCAGATGACTAAAATTGCTATTGTCTATAACATCATTAATGTACTAAAATTGCTGTTGTAGATATCATCATTAACACACAAACTCAGGATGTTTCTCCAGAGCAGGATGAGCTCACAGATCCCCCAGGTGGCTAGAGAATTGTAAACTGGAAACATCCTGACTTCTACAACTGTGCTTAAGAGATGTCACAAGACGATGATTAATTCCAACTTCTTTTTTCTTCTTCTTTAAAAACACTCCCAACTCAAAGGCCAGGTTGGAGCAGATCTGAGGCTTGTCTCCCACTCCCTTGCTTGGCGCCCTGCAATAAACCCTTACTTTACTGCAAACATTGGCTGTCAGAGTTTGGCTTTCTGTGCTGCAGTCACAGGAGCCCTTGCTTAATAACAAAACCACATGCAAGTGACTTAAAAGTTATATTGAAGGTAACATTGAAGACTCTTACAGGCTTAGCAAATCAGGTATTATTTATTTATTGCTTATAAGACACTGGAGAGCTAATATTTGATGATCAGATTTACAAAGCCTGTTGGAAATGGGAAAGGCTGGAGCTAAGGGAACCAAGGAGGAGAATTAATCAGAAAACGTGAGGCCAGAAAAAGCAAAGTGTCTGCTGGAACAGAAAGGAGAGGAATAAATTCAAGAGCTATTTCCAAGATAGAGTAAACAAAACTTAATGATGGATTCAGATGGTGGTGATGGCAAAGGGTTGTATAGGTAGACTTTAAATAAAAAGCCTTATTGAAATCAGCTAGAAACAATGGGGTGAAGGTCCTCAACTGTGATCTCAATGAGTGAAGTCCCAAAAGTTCTATCCCCTTCAACCATTTCCATCCACCAGCAGCAACCACTGCTTCCCTCAATGCCACTTTTCCACCAGTCACCTCCACTGGGGCTTTTTACCTATATCTTCCAACAGTTTCACCTCCTTAAATTCACTCAGTTAATCAGCACAGTGAGCCTTCATCATGAGCTCCCATTTTGACATTCCCAGTCTCTGAGCTGTCCCTCACCATATTTCTACTTCACCCTTAGAAGGAAAGGAAACCACCCAGTTTTCTCTGTTTTGTGAGGGCCACAGGCTGGGAAATTACCTTATCAGTACTTGTTTAACTTTAGTTCCAGGACTTTGGTGGCTCAAGGCTGAGGGGAAGCATGGGTGGGGGTGGAGGGCAGGGCAGATGACCAGCAGGAGTTGGGTGCAGGGTGGGGTACCAGTCTTCAGACTGGTGGGGTCGAGCAAAGGAACCACCACTAGAGGGCTGAGAGGGAAGGGCATGGTTGTAGGGGTGAGGGAAGCAGGTCATTGAGGGAGGTGGTGTTGGGTAGGAGTAGGGGCAAGCAGGGCGCTCAGGCAAGAAACCGGAGAAGGTGGCAGGAGACAGATGGGCCAGTGGCTGGAGCAGTGACCTCTCTTGTTTCCTCTGCTTAGCTCTGCGGTTCTGGAACCAGACCTGAGGAGGGAGAATAGCCACATCAGAGCCTCTCTCTCAAATAGGTGGCATTGTCATATGCGGCTACAGACGTATAGGGCATAAGACTCCCCCACATCCCCAGAGGAAGTAAAGCTCTTGCAGAAGGCATAGTTGAACCAGGACTAGTGACAAAGCAAGACCCACACCATTCCCCCATTCCATGTCTAAATTTGCCCTGCTACAACTTTGGGTGAGTAAGAAATGTCAACTTGTAAAAAGAAAGAGATAAACATGACACAGTGGCATTTCACCTCCACAGAGAATGGGAAATTTCCGCTAGGGTTATTAGAGACTAAGACTATGGATGAGTTTAATTGTTACAGACCAGGTTAGATTTAGGGTACAGTTTATTCTTAAGATTAACTAACTCTATGGTTAGAATTGAGCATCAGGTTGAGTTTCAAGGCCATGGTTAGGGACAAGGTTGCATACGTGTGTGAATGGTTAGGATTGAATTTCTGTTGGAGTTCACATCACTGTTAAGGTTGGGGTTTGATATTGAAATTCAAGTTAGATTAGGTTAGCTCCAAGGTTAAACTCAAGTGACATTCCTGATGTAGATGAGGTTATGCTGACTCTTGGGTAAGACTCTGTTCTGGTGAACATTTGGGTTAGGGTTATAGTGCCCTGAGAATTTATGCCCCAGTAGTTGCCAATCACCGAATCTGCATTTCTTCAGGGGATGGTAGGGGGAGGATCCTGGGCCATCACCTGGATTCTGGCCTCGCTGAGGCCTGTGTCCCGGGCGAGGCCTTCTCGGGCCCAAATGTCAGGGTACTGGTCCCTCCCAAAAGCTGACTCCAGCTGTTCCAAGTGCGCTGGACTGAAGGTGGTGCGGTGGCGGCGCCGGGAGTGTGGGCGACCCCTCTGTTCTCCTTGCGAGCAAAGACTTGGTCTCCCCACTCTTACACCAGAGAGGTTCCTGTAGGGCTGAGTGCTCATGTCTGAGAAGGAGGGGGGAGGGAGAGTTTGCTGCCGCATGGACCACCCATCCATCCCAGACCACATATGCTGGAACCCCCAGATTCTACTAGGACCCAGTGTGTTGCTCATACACTCTGCCCTGACCAGAAATTCTTCAGCTTTCAGAATTAGCTGAATCCAGCTCAACCTTGGCCCTGCTTCACTTCTGAGTCCCCTAACCCATGCTGCCCTCTCGACATGAAGTCCGCCCCTCAGACTCACTTGTCCTGAGCACTCATGCTCCCCCTGCCTCACTTCTGCACCTTGTGCCCACTACCTATTACACACCCCCGGATGCATCCCCATGTAAGGCATGCCCCTCCATAGCCTTTCACCTCTCTCAGCACACATACCACCTTCTTGGGTCTCACCCTGTGGATCTCCTATTCACTCTGACAACCTAACAAACTGCCCAGGTCTCTGTCTAAGACCCCTATTAGTTGCTCCCTGCTCTCATGGTTCACATGCAACTTAAACCTTTATATTGTTCCCATTGTCCTATTCCCTCCACCTGGGAAGATGAAACATTCCTCACTCTTCTACTCAGACACACCCTCCTCACACATACATTTCATCTTCTCCCCTATCCCAGTCCTGGCCTGGCCACCAGGCTGCAGGAACCTGAGCTCGTGGGAAAGGCTTGCCTCTTCTCCCTACAGGCTCACTAAGCCCCCACACTAATTAGTCTGAGAGCCAGCTAGGGAATAGAGAACAGGAGCAAAAGGAAACACCTGGGAGGCACACACAGAGAAAAGATATCTGGAGGATCCCATCCCCATGGGGACCCAGTGAGTAGTCCCTACCCAGTGCTCACTGCCCACCTTAGCCCCCTGCTCTCCTCGGATCCAAAGCCCTGGACCCTCCAAATCTCTTCCTTGGAGAAAACAGTGCAGTGGGCAAACTGAGGTCAGGAGTGGGGAGACAGATTTCAGCTCTGCCTCTGCCCCTTCCTCATCAGTCAGGGCCTCAGTGTGCCACTCTGTAAAGCAAAGGAGTTGTATCACCCCATGTATTCTGACTCCCTTGTTTTAAACATTCTAGGATTCTGTTTTTTTATTTCTCCTCTTCACTCTCCTCGTGGCGAACCATTGGCCCATGGAGCCTGGGCATGGAGAATGCACACCTGCTGCTTCCTCAGGACCACCCCAGAGATTCACTCACCCACCGTGGAGGTCGAAGTCCCAACGGCTGCGTAGCCCTCAGGCCAGAGACTGCTGCAAACTCGCCCCTTCTTTTGTTTACCCTGCTCACTCTTCCCTTCTGCATCCATGGCTCACAACAAAGACCAAAGACAACCCAGTCTCGTGTCCCTGAGTCTCTGATTTTGGATCAGTCTTTCTCTGGTTCTGTTCCCCTCTATGCCTTGTATATCACTGTTTTCCCCCTGTCTATACCTCTCTCTGAATCTCTCTCCCTGTGTAGCTATAGATAGAACATTTTCCCCCCTCTCTCCTTTTTTCTAACTTTTATTTCTATTTCTAATTCCCCATTCCTTTGCTTATCATCTCATTCTGCCTTGTCCTCACCCTGTTTCTCTTAGTCTCCACTTTTCTCCCCCTGCCCCTTCTCTCTGGGATGCTGTTCTCTCCTTTTGCTCTCAGCTGCCTACTTTCCCAGCTTGCAATCCCACACTAACTCTTTCTCCCTGAGCCTTGGAGGAGTGACCTGTTCCTCACCCCTGTGGGCCCATCCAATCATTGCCTGGTCACCAGAGCCCTCATCATCAGGGGAGGATCACAAGCCGGATGAAGGAAGGTGCTCTGTTGGAGGGTCCAGGGACTGGCGCCAAGAGCTCATATTCCCAGAGGACCAAATTCTTTTGTCCTGTTAAATCGCCTCCTGGGAGCAGGCAGGGGAAGGAAGAGAAAATACATTCCTCTTGAGACCCCTCCTCAGAACCTCATCATGAGAGGAGAAGGAGAGGGTGTGCAAATGGAGACCAGGAGTAGGACCTGCCTTGTGTCTCGGTATGTGGGTGATTCCCAAAAACTTCTTTCCAGGAAACTAAAAAACTAAAAAACACAAGTACATTCTGGCCCCTCATAGATATCCTGATTCTCAGAATACACTGGACACCCCGTCAGGACAACCTGAACCATAGGATGAGTCTCCTGGACACCACAGTTCTCAAGTACTTTCTGCTTTCCTCTCCGAAATGTCACCTTCTTATTCACCCAGAATCCCCCAGGACTCCATGACCTTCCAAGGTCACCCAGCTATTCAGAGAGCACTTACCTCAAGAGCATCTGTATTCCAGGTGAATCCTGATCTCCCTGGACCTCAGGACTCTGCAGAAGACTGAGATTCCCATGACATCCTGACCACCTGATTCTTCAAGGAAACCCTGACATACCCAGCATTCTTGAGCAGTCAGGACACCCTGATACATGCAGTACTCTGCTTCTTGAGATTACTTAGATCTAAGAAGTACATTCTGACATCCTTGGGACATCCTGACCCTTTAAAGACAGCACAATACCCTAGGACTCTAGGGTCCTTTAGGACACACTGAAACCTAGAGCATTCAACCTCAACTAGGAGATTATCCCTGTCCCCCGCCATGAAGTTCTGAAATGTCAGAATAGACTGAATCAATGAGGGCACCCTAATCCCCTTGGAACACACTGTACTCATAAGACTGTCTGATCCCCAAGGTTATGATAATCCTTCACACACATCCTTTAAAAGAACAATTTAAGACAGAAAAACATGGTAATCTTCCAGGATCCTGAGGAAAGCCATGGATCAGAAGTATAAGTAACACATGAGAGCTTGTTAGAAATGCAAAATTTGAGGCCCCACTTCAGTCCTACTGAATCAGCATATTCACTGTAACAAGATCCCAAAGAAAACTGACTGTACACTTGTCTTCATCAGCTCTGGCTGCCATAACAAAATACCAAAGGCAAGGTGGCTAAAACAACAGATATCTATTTCTCACAGTTCAGCAGGCTGAGAAGTCCATGATTAAGATGTCAGTTGATTCAGTTTCTGAGAGCCTTTTCCTGGGTTAGACAGCCACCTTCTGTGTCTTCACAAGACAGAAAGAGAACTCAGTCCTGGTCTCTTTTCTATTCTTATAAAGACACTACTCTCATCTTGGGGCCTCACCCTCATGATCTCACTTAACCCTAATCACCTCCCAAAGGCCCCACCTCCAAATATCATTGCATCACATTGAGGTTAGGACTCAACATATGAAGTGGTAGGGAGACACAAACATTCAGGTCATAACAACATAAAAGTCGAGAAGCACTGATTCAAATGCCAACCCCTCTCCCCCTACCCCAGGGTATACTGTGACCTCCTAGAGAAACCCGAGCTGCATGACAGCTCTGCCTCCCAAGATTCAAGTAGTCAACTTGGATCCACAAGCACACACTGAATTCCAATACTCTTGCTGCCTGAAAATAGCCTAACCCTATAAGGGAACTCTGACCAGCCATCCAAAACAGCCTGATGATCCCAGGACACTCTGATATTACAAAGAAACTCTGACCTACAACCCTGCTCCCCAAGACATTGAGACACTACAGGTTTGACTTGACATCCCAAGATACCATTATTTCCTAGAAGACTGGGGAGGAGTTTGTTTTCCAGGGCATCCTGATTCCCACTCCCAACCCTGACCTCCAAGGAAGCCTGATACCCAGGGTTCTCTCACCCTACAAGAGTCAGGATGGTGTGGTGGGGAAGAATACAGGTTCTGAAGCCAGGCTGCCCTGGGTTCAAATATCAGCTATACCACTTACTAACTATATGAAACCGGGCTCATTACTTTTTATCTGCTCCTCAGCTTTATCATCAAGGGATAATAATAGTCAATTCTCTTTATATAAGTAGTTTTGTTCCATAAAGTCACGATAAACACTGAATTAGTGAATACTGAACCGCATGCTGCAGAGAGGTTGGGCCCATGAGCCATGGCCGCTGAGTCTGCGCGTCCTGAGCCTGTGCTCCGCAACGGGAGAGGCCACAACAGTGAGAGGTCCGCATACCGCAAAAAAAAAAAAAAAAAAAAAAAAAAAAAAAAATCTTTGGGAACTTGGATTACATAAATATGTCTTAGCTATGACACCAAAAGACCTTATATAAATGAACAAACAGGTAAATTGAACATCAAAGTTAAGAACTTCTGCTCTTCAAAATACACTGATAATGAATTAAAAGACAAGTTACATACTGTAAGAAAATATTTGCAAATCATATATCTAATAAGAACATTTATCTGCTAATTCATATATCTGATAAATGATAACTATGCCCAATATACAAATTCAAGAATGTAAAGACAAACAATGTAATTTTTTAAAATGCAAAAAATTTGAACAGACAATTCACTAAGAAATATATGCAATACAGCCACCTTGGAAAAGAGTTTGGCAGTTTTTTAAAAATGTTAATTTCTTAAAATGATCCAGACTTTCCTCTTCTAGCTAATTAATCCAAGAGAAGAAAAAGCATTGATCCATACCAAGTCTTGTAGTTGAATGTTGCTAGCAGCTTTATTTCTAAGAGACGACACAAGTCTTCATAGACAGGAGCTTGTATGAGCAGTTGTGGTATAGCCGTGAAATGGAATATTACCAGCAATAAAAAGGAATAAACTACAGCTACAGCATGGATGAATCTCAAAACAATTATGCTAAATTAAAGAAGCCAGACAAAAGTGTACATGTTATTTCATTTCTGCAAAACCCAAGAACAAAAGTTGGCAAAGCACAGCCTATAAGCAAAATCCAGCCCTCTGCCTTGTTTTTTCTTTTTTTTAACAAGTTCTTTGGAACATAGCCATCATCATTCTTTTCATATCTATGGCTGCTCTCCTACAATGGGAGAGGTGACATTGCAACATCTTAGAGTACTCAGTAACTGGCATTTTACAGTAAAAATTTGCTGACTCTTGCTTTAGTGTACGTGTTTAAGTACATAGAAAATACAATGGAATCTACAGAAACATTCCTAGAATTAATAAGCTAATTTCAGAGTACAAGGTAAATACGCAAAATCAACTCTGTTTCTATATGTTAGCAATAAAAGATTAGAATTTAATCCTCCCCAAATTAATCAACAGATTCAATACAACCCGATCAAAATCTTAACAATTTTAAAGAAATCAACAAGCTGATTTAAAGGTTTATAATGAAAAGCAAAGGACCTAAAATAACATAAAACCTTGAAAATGAAGATCAAGTTCAGATCACTTACATTATTGATTTCAACATTTAACAGAAAGATTCAATAATCATGACAGTATGGTATTGGCGTTAGAAAAACATAGAAATGAATGGAACACACAGAAACTCCAGAAATAGAATTGAATTTCAACAAAGGTGCAAGTATAATTCAATATGGAAACAGAAATCTTTTTAGCAGGTGATGCTGGAACAGCTGGTTATCAGTATAATAAAAACTAACTCTATTTTTTACCTCACATCATATTCACTCACGGAAATGAATCAGAGTTAAAGACAAAATTCTATTAAACTACTGGAAGAAAACATGGTACAAAATATTTGTTACACTGACTTAGGCAAAGATTTCATGAATAGGACATAAAAAGCATAACTTTAAGGGGAAAGAGTGATAAGATGAACATTAAAATTAATTTTTTTCCCTTCATAAGGCATAAGAAAATTAAAAGCAAACCAGAAACTGGGAGAAAATATTTGCAAAATTTACAATTGAGTCCAGAAAGAAAACAAACTTACAACTGAAAAATGAGAAGAAAAACAACTCAATAAAAATCCGCAAACAACCCATTAAAAATGGGGAAAATATATCAACATAACTTCACAAAAGAAGATATATGAATAGGTGATAAGTATAATATGCTCAACATCACTAGTTAACAGGAAAATGCAAATTAAACCCACAATGACATATTATTATACATTCAGTAGAATAGTTTATGTTAAAAAGACTAACAATACCCAGTGTTGATAAGGATGTGTAACAATTAAAACTCTCAAATATTGCTGATAGGAATGCAAACTGTACAGTTATTTTTTGCAAAAACAGTATTGCAGTATCTTATAAAGTTAAAACATTTACCATAAAACCCAGTAATCACATTCCAAGAAAAATGAAAACATATGGCCACACACAAACTTCTACAGAAATGTACATGGTGGTATTATATACACATTGTATACCTATATAGAGCTATGCATACATATTTATACATAATAGTTCTAAACTGGAAACAAACCAATTTCCTCAACTGTTGAATGGTTATAAAAATTGTGGATCTCCTTGCTATGGAATATACTTCACAGGAATGAAAAGGAACACAATGTTAATAAATGCAACAAATTTGTGATACATTGACAACATGGATTAATCTCAAAAGCATTATGCTAAGTGAAAGAATTCAAACACAAAAGACCACATACTGTATGATTCCATTTATATTAAATTCTAGGAAACACAAAAGTGTAGTGGAAGAAAGCAGATCAGTGATTACCTGATCATGGGAGGGTGCTAACTACAAAGGGAAACAAGAAAACTTTTTAGGGTGATATAACTGTTGTGTTTCTTATTGTGGTAGTGGTTACATGACAACATGATTTTAAAATTCATTGAAGTGTAACTTAAATGGGTAATGTTTATTATCTATCAATTATAACTCAACCCCCCCCCCAAAATTAATTTCACAATATGGGAAGAAAAGAGACATAAAAATTAAGCAAATGAAAAAAAATGCAATTATTTTTTAAAAATAGGCAATTATTAACTTCAGGAACATTCAAAAGTTGTGCAAGGAAAAACAAAAAAGATTAGTACACTGACAGTGTATAACAGAGTCAGAAAGTCAATAATAGATATTGACATACCTCCAAATTGTGATGTACCTATAATTGGAGCATTTGAGGAAGAGGAAAAGGGATGGTGAAGTGGTATTAACTCATCATCTGTCAAAATGGGAAGACAGTGTATTGTAAATCAATGAACAAAAATAGCATTATAAGCATATTATTTAGAAACATATAAAAGTATATTGGGAAGTTGGATCATGGAGTGGAAAGATAGGTAGGAACTACCTTTCTCATTTAAAGACGTTTAACTTTTAAAGCTATGCTAATATATTTATTTGACTAAAATAATTTTAAAATAAAAATTATTGATTAAATACTTGACTTATTCAGTTTTTATATTCCTTTATTATTAATAAGAGCATTTAAGGATATTTTCGCGTAGATTTTTATATTTTTTTCTCTAATTTATGATGATTTGGTTTTTGTTTTGTTTTGTTTTGTTTTTGGCGTAATGTAGGACTATTTGCCATGCCCCGAGGCAATACTTTCCATTGAAATCTCCTCATGGGTTCCTTAAAATTTAAGGAAGGCAAGCTAAAAGCAAAATGTTTTCTATCTTCAGGAAACAAAGGAATAGTGAAAAAACAATCTTTTAAATCTATAACTAAAAGATGATAATTGTGTGGTATGACTGTTGGAGAGGGTAGGCCTGGTTGAAGAGTTCCCATTATTAGCATAGTTTTATTGACAGCTCTTAGATCCTGTAATAACCTATGTTTTTCAGATTTTGTCTTTTTTTAATGGTGATTTTTTTTTACATCTTTATTGGAGTATAATTGCTTTACAACGGTGTGTTAGTTTCTGCTTTATAACAAAGTGAATCAGTAATACATATACATATGCTCCCGTATCTCTTCCCTCTTGCGTCTCCCTCCCTCCCACCCTCCCTATCCCACCCCTCCAGGCTGGTAAATGTTTTAACTTTCTGTAAGAGTTGCTCCACGTGTAGATGTATTTCTGGTGTATCTGTGGGGAGGAAGGTGATCTCCGCGTCTTACTCTTCTGCCATCTTCCCCTCCCTCTCTGCCATATTTTTAAATTAACTACTTGATCTATCAAGTTCTGGGAATTGTATATTAAAATCCATCATTAAGACAATCAACTTCTTTAAAAAATTTTTATAAACCTTTGCCTAACCTATCTCTATTATGCATTGCTTACATTGCTATAGCAAACAGTTGCTACATTGTTTTGTTTGATTTCATAACTGTGATTAAGTTTTATGAATTTGTCCTTTGTTATAAAATATTCCTCTTTTGTGATTTATCCCTGTAGTTGACTTAATTATTGCTTTGTCTGTAATTAATCACGCCACCAATGTTCTCTAATTTTTGCACTTGCCTAAAACATCTTTGCCCAATTTCATATTTGTGTTCTTTCTTTTTTAAAAATTGGTTTTAAAACTCACTTTGTAAAAATTTTGCTATGTATATGCACACAAATAGAAACTTAAAAATACACACCCAAGTTCAATAGCCAACAGATATTATTTAGATGACCACATATATAGCCCACACCCAGTATTCCCTACCCCCGTCCACAGGCCAGCATTTCTAAGTGGTACCTCTGGTTTCCTATGTCAGGTACACAGCAACTATTACAGAGATTAATTGAGACAGAATTTAGGTTCTGTTCTTAGACATTACTTTCTTACTATAAATTGACAAACATTTTATTTGAAAGAAGAAAGAGTACAGAGTCCTAAAGACTTAAGGATTATACAAAAGGGAGTCCCTGTAGAATAAAGAATGGAGCTACCATGAATATCTGTGGTCCAATTTCACTGGCTTCACAATTTTTCTTCAGGTTAATTCTGAGCACAGAGCAACGGACCAAGTATATTTTGTCTGTGACATGGGCATGAGATGTACTTGATGCAATGGGAAGCAACAACTCTGAGCACTAAACTGATTTCCCCTCAGGCTGAGATATCTGTATCCAGAGAGGATAGAAACAAAGAACAGTTAGTAAGTGTGCCTTTAATGAGGAACTGTGGGGAATCCACCTTAGAGGCACCTGTCTGGATCTAAGTGTTCTCCAGTGAGAAAAGCTTTCTTACTCCCCCACTAGCTGTGACTTTCTCGTGATTCAGGGTCAAGCAAGGAGCCAGTGGAGACAGGGGTCCCATGATAGCGTCAAGCAAGGAGACAGGGGTCCCATGATAGCGTCAAGCAAGGAGCCAATGGAGACAGGGGTCCCATGATAGCCTCTCACAGCAGCAGAGCAGCCAGGTAAGAAAATCTTGGAAAGCAGGTGAGGACACAGATCTCCAACAAAGACAGATTCACACAGACAAAAACACATACATTTACATTTGGAGAAACACACACTAAATTCTTCAGCATCTCACCAAGTTCAAATGGGAAACATCACCTGGTTTAACATGTACAAGCCTTTCCTCTTTCAGGATGGACTGCCCATTACAGAATAGAGCAAGCATGTTTCCAAGGTGGAAATAGAAAATTAAGCAGTGGGAAAGGAAAGAGTTAACTAAGGGCAGCAGTGCTAAGATCAGTGATGGCAGGCTCTTCGAAATTCTGGCCAAAGCTCCAAGCCAAGAGCCACCCTCCTTCCTCACAAAAGAGACTCTTCTGTCAGACATTCAAGACCCTCCTATTCTGCCCTTAATCTCCACCGTTTTATTAGTTGCTTCCTGTGTACCTTCATTCTGGTCTATGACCACATTACAGAAGTGTCTCAGAAGGAGGTTGCTTGGATGCTACATGGAACCCCACAGAGGGGGTCAGCTTGACCTGGGGTCCAGGCACTAAGCATCCTCAGTTTTAAGGTCCAGGAACACAAACACTCAATGCTGCAAAACATCAGATGTCTCAGAGACAGTCACAAACTAAAGAGACTTGCAAGGGAGTATGAAACCAGGCCCTCTTACCATATTGACTTGGGGGTTGGGGGCAACGTTGATTGTACTCCTGATAGGACTATCCCAGCAAACATTGACAAGAAGTGGCTAACCTTAATGCTGGCAGATCTCTCGACATAGAGTCTGGGTTATTTAGAGCCTGTAGACCTGTTTTTGCCTTTGCCAGTTCCCAGACAATAGGAAAACCCTACCACCATCCTGCTATACGACTTTCACCTTCTACTACCATCTCCATTACGGGAAATAGCTTATAATTAAGACCCTAATATCAATATCTACTCTTTGGAGCACAATGATAAAGTTGGCACAAATATTGTTTTGGTTTTTCCTTGATGCAACCTCTGTACCCCCCACTTCTACATTCTACATCCTTTCACTGAAGTACCTTCTTTCAATAGCTCTGGGTACTGCCAACTACTGCCTTTCTACCTTTTAATTCTGTGATATAATTTATAGGAAAAATGGCTTCAGATCTCAGAATTTTCCATTGGTTTTACTAATTTAACTCTCAAAATGCTAGGATAATTTATAGTCACCATACTATATACATCCTGCAACCACTCTCCTAAAAGTATAGCCTGTGACATCCTTTATCTCAGTCAGTCAAGACATTTAACCTGTAAATCTTCTCCCCTGAAATGCCATCTCCTCTCCTCTTTACTATTTGAATACTGTGAATTCTTACAGATTCAAAATACTCTGACTCTTCCTGACTGCATTAATTCCTTAAGGCTGGGATTATCACTTGGATATGCCCCATGACTTTACTTTCTTTATGAATCTCATTTTCCTCTTTAAAAATAATACCGAATACCAGTGATCCTGTTTTGGCAAGCACAGGGAGAAAAGAAGTCTCTTCATAGAAGCCCTTGCCTCTTTTCCTACTGTACCTCTGAGGGTTCCCACCTCGTCTTCCTTTGTGTCCAGAGAACACTCACCTAAATCTCCAGTGGTCATTCTTCAATAGCCTTCAATTCCTCATTGGCCTTCTCTCCTTTCTCAATCTTCTCTTATCTTGTGAAAAATCAGTACTCATTGTGCTCACTATCACCTCCTTTCCCTCGTGGTCCCAACACTGACCAGCTCTTACCATGAGCACAGCAACAGGCTTATAGTGGTTCTGACTGCCTCCTGCCTCCCCCTACACATACCTGTCCTGCACACAGAATCAGTTTAATCCTCCTAAAACATTGATGGCATCCTGTCAGCCAATCCTTATAGAAATATTGAAGAGGCCAGGATAAATCCAAGTATTACCTTCAAATACAATGCCCAAGATGACTTGGCCCTGAGCCATACTTACAACTTTGTCATCAACTCACATAATTATATGTTCCATGACTTTCTCCTAATTCTCTTCCTCTTTCTTTCATTCATCTGCTGAAAGACTCCCTTGATTTTTTTAAGACTCTAATAATCGTGCATTCCCCTTAACTCCTTTACTAATTACATCTCACAGGCGTGTACTGAGCACACAGCATAGTTCTTCTTGGATGTAGTAAATGAGCTCCCAAATGTATGTTGGTGCCAGTGGGAACCTGACTACATGTGATAAAATCAATGTAGTGTTCAGAACTGTTGTTTTATTTTAGAAGTAGTTTAGTGCAAATGTTTGAGATATAATAACATGGACTAATGTTGGTATTTAAGGTCACGTGACTCATTTTGGCCTCATCATATTCTTCCTTGTATTACCCATATCTGCATACATGTCTCCTCTGGTTATTACATTACATATTCACTTTGATAAAATACCATAGATTATACATGGGCACATCCCATACAATGCTCAGTAGAGTTTTTGTTCATCCCAAATAATCATGTATTGAAAAATCACTGATGATGTGGTAGGCAAGTCTAATGGGAAACTGGGAAGTGAACATTCCTAGACACAAAAAAATCAGAAGGGTAAAAATTTAAATCTAGGAACTAAAGTACTGAGAAGGTTACTCCAGAACACAGAAAGATTTCAATGCATTTTGGGACCCAAAGAAGCAGCAGGGTTGAATGAAAAGAGCCATGTTTGGGATATAGTTTTATTGCTCATCCCTCTCTCCCTCAATTCTCAGTCAAAAGTTGGCTGTGAGAAGGAGCATGAGGATAGAGAGAAATCAGTGAACTTACAATAGGGTACAAAGTCAAAGGGAAAATCAGTCTCTATCTACATGGTCCCCACTCGTTCATCTCAGGTGAGAAATCATCATTCACCAGACAGAAGATCCTGTCTGAAGGGGAAAAGAAATCTCAGCAGTGTCGTGTTAGCAGAAAGAGGAAAGGCCTCTGTCTTGCTCAGACTGGCTGTGGTGTGAAAGGTTATTATGCTGTTTAATTCTACCAGAGCCTCAAATCTTTAATCCTCCTACTGCTGGGGACCACCTTCAACTCCATCTTCACTGGCTCCTTGCATTACTTCAACCACTTAAGGGGAATGAAGGGGAAATAAGAAAAGGGGTTTACTCTAGGGTCCAGCCTCTGTTGTGGTTTCCTGCATGTGAGAGTCACACATGACATGAAGTGGTCATAAATTAAAGCTCAGCCTCATGCAGGGCTTCTGTGCCCTCTCCCCATAGAAGCAAAGCAGTGCCAGGCTAGCAGAGTACCCCCTGGGAGCAGCCAGGAAACCAGGATTGTGTCTGGGAATTCACCCTCCAGGGCCTGAGTTAGCAGAGGCCAGGCCTGTGCCAGGAGCCTCTTCTCTGCAGCTGGGACTCCCTAAAGGCACCACTCCCACTTCGCCACAGGCAACTTCCATCTAGCACTAGTTAGCCAACAGGGAACAGCTCTTTGTGAGACAATTAAAACCATTTGGACCCAAATCACTTAGAGGGGTGGGATAGGGAGGGTGGGAGGGAAGTGAACGCAAGAGGGAAGAGATGTGGGAACATATGTATATGTATAACTGATTCACTTTGTTATAAAGCAGAAACTAACACACCATTGTAAAGGAATTATACTCCAATAAAGATGTTAAAAAAACCCAACAAAAACAGGGCTTCCCTGGTGGCGCAGTGGTTGAGAGTCTGCCTGCCGATGCAGGGGACATGGGTTCGTGCCCCGGTCCGGGAAGATCCCACATGCTGCGGAGCGGCTAGGCCGATGAGCCATGGCCGCTGAGCCTGCGCGTCCGGAGCTTGTGCTCTGCAATGGGAGAGGCCACAACAGTGAGAGGCCCGCATACTGCAAAAACAAACAAAAAACCATTTGAAGAGAAAAGTTGGGCTTCACCTCAGTGAATGTTGAAATAAAGGCTCATCCTTCTTCCTGGCACATTTCCCCAGATACTGTTCTCCCTGGAGGGAACAAGGATTGCTCCACGTCACGGCCATTGGAGGTATTTTCAAGTTTCATGGAATCATTTTCCTCTAACTTGTCCTTCAAGTGTCTGTTCCAAGGCCACGGTTTCCATCAGAGTCCAGCACCATCTCTCATGAGCTGAAGAAGCCCTTCCTGCTAGTCCCCAGTTATTGTAGCCTAGTAGAGATTCTTAATGTTCTGCCTGTAATATCTTGTCTCCTTGTGCTTGAAGGCAGAAAGCTAGGCTTTATATGAACATTATCTATCACATTGTCAATTGGCCTTCAAGCAGATGACTTTGTTCTTGGCATTGACCTTTTGTCACTTGAATATTGAAAGCTGGCTATGTCTAATTTATGAACTCTGATTCCAACTGAATCTGGTTTTCTAGATTAACGTTTCATTTGTGAGCCACACAGAGCTACACAGTGTATTGCCAAGCCCACCGTCAAAACAAGCCACCTTTTATTCATTCTAAACTTCAAGCATATCCTGTTGCTCGTCAAAAACTACTGGTTCAGGTTCATCGTGATTTCTAAATGTGAGATACAACTGATATAAAGGCACAAACTTGCCCCTGTATTGTGGGTAGATATATTTGCCAAGAAGGAGGTGAGGTTATTTTTGTTGCATGAAAGTAGCTGCACATGTCCCTTAAGAATTCAGACTTGATGATGCAGATCAAATCCCACAATACAAAGCCATGATTACAACACAAACTCCCTATAGAACCTAAAAAGACCAAAGAATTGCCTAGTGATCCAGTTGTTTCAAGAAATTTCTATCGTAAACAAATTCAGCTTATATCCTTTTTTTTAAGGCATGTACATTGCTTTTATTTTTAGACACAATGCTATTGCACACTTTTTAGACTACAGGATAGTGTAAACAATTTTTACATGCACTGCGAAACCAAAAACATTCACATGACTCGCTTTATTGCGGTGGTCTGGAACTGAACACGCAGTATCACAAAAGTCTGCCTCTAACGCTAATGTTTCCTCCTTTATTTGCCCATAGAACTTAATTGCCTGCATTGTGCATTATTTTTTTTTTTAAGGCACATTATCTTAGCACTTTTTTTTTTAACATCTTTATTGGGGTATAATTGCTTTACAATGGTGTGTTAGTTTCTGCTTTATAACAAAGTGAATCAGTTATACATATACATATGTTCTCATATCTCTTCCTTCTTGCATCTCCCTCCCTCCCACCCTCCCTATCCCACCCCTCCAGGCGGTCACAAAGCACCCAGCCGATATCCCTGTGCCATGCGGCTGCTTCCCACTAGCTACGTACCTTATGTTTGTTAGTGTGTATATGTCCATGACTCTCTCTCGCCCTGTCACATCAGCTTATATCCTTAAAAATTGTCATAATGAAGCCAAAAGTAGTCTTGAGAAATCATATCTAATATAATATTTTGGTAAAGAAATCATTCAAAGCCAAATAGGTAAATTACTCTGACTTTACTACATGAAGTGTGGAGTAGAGGATCAGGAAGGAGGGAACAGGGACATGGTATAATACTGATGACATTTATATGGTCAGGCCACTCAAGATAGGGACTCTCTTACTCTCTGTACATCCCCTGCTCAACCACTGCCTGCTTCATCTATACCCTACTCACACGACTGACCTTCCTACATGCTTGCCCCAGGCCCAGGCTAGTGATTGTCCTTATCAAAGGGGTAGTATGGGTCCTGGTAACTAATGTGCCACACTGACGTAATTCTCCCTATAACTGGCAATCTACACCCCCTACCCTCCATTAAGCCACTGATGTCTCTGTTGCTGACTCCAGGCTTCTTCTTTGGTCTTAAACTGGGCAAATGTAGGCATTATAGGCCTGCTGGGTGCAGCCCAACAGTTGGCAGAGCCAGCCAGGAGAACAAGGAATCTCCTGTGAGCACTGAGATGGTGGGAAACACAGGATGGGGAATGGAATGTTGCAGGGGCTGTCCACAAGCTGGTGGGGCCCGAAAGTTGTGGGCTTTATCCCGGGGTGGCCGGCCATTCACACAAGGGGTCCAAAAGTTGAGGGGGTAATCCTGAAAGTTGCAGGGGTAGTACTGCAGTGGATGTCTACTAGAATGTGGACCCTGTAGTGGCTTGTGCATGATGAATGGGGGCTGCCAAGAGATCTGGAGAAAAATGGCCCCTCATGGCTCTGCTATTGTATCAAAGTGAGCCTTCTGTAATTGGTTAAGCTAGCTCTCTAGAAGGAATTGGTATTTCTCTTCCTGTACCTTTGAGATGTATATGATCTACCTGGGTTCTCAGGAAGTTTAATCTAATCATATGTGATCTCTAAGAGAAACTGAAGAAAAAGGAACAAGGTTTTTTAAAATCTTCATGGGAATAATTATGTTTTGGGAATGTCTATCTAAAATAGTCTCTCAAGATTTTGGTAACTTGAAACTAAACTAAGTTACATGAAGAGAATTCATTGACTAACTAAGTAATTTCAAAAAAGGTAAAATATTGGAACATTAATTGCTGAGCAGGTCTAAGTTTATCTACTTTTGCCTGCTTAGGAGCATAAGACTAAAGCATTAAGCTTTCCAATCAGGAAATGCACAATTGTTTCTTGGTTTTTGCCAGAGATTAAGGTTTTTGAGGGTTAAGATTATAATCAGTCATAATTCTAGTTATAACCAAGTTTATCACTTACATTGTGATAAGATGTTTAACTGTGACTTTATATATTTTGTCTTTTATAGACAGTTATGTATGCTAATGCTTTTGCAAAAGTGCTTTATCTTCAAGAGTCATAGGAACGACTTTTGACAATAACAAGTCTCTGATAAATTTCAGATTACACTGCAGAACTGGGTAAGAACTTAAATAATCCTAAAGGAAAACCTGATGGCTTCGTAAAAAGTTAATGGAAGGATTGGTTACTGAGTGAACTGGTGAATATGGTTATAATATTTATGGGTTTTGTCTGGAATGTTTTGATATGTGTTTTCCAGATAGAGGGATGCCCTTCCCCTCAAGTTAGTTGTGACTTACAGCAATTGGGTAAACTACTCCTAAAGGTAGAATTGAAACATTTTTCTTTTCTCTCTGCCCAGTCCCTCCAAAAACTGGGACTCTTGGTTTCTAAGCAGCCTTATCAGGTGAATGGGAAAGACTGTCTCCTGGCATGTGCACGAATCTTGATATTTGGGGGACCTCTAGAAGAGAGAAATACACTGAGGTGGAGGCTTATGGCAGGCTTTTGTCATGGCTTTCCTGGCCTTGAGAGGCCTTTGGGGAATTCAGTCTGAGACTCCTGAGGACTTCTACCTCAGCCAGTTTGAAGGAGCTGATATGGTCAATTGCAAACAAACTAGTTTTGATTTTGCTGTGTTTGGTGGAGATGAGGGTAACTTCAGAGAGAAAAAAGACAATGTTTTAGTGGATGTTAAATTCTAGTTCTGTTAGTTAAGGTCTGTATTTATGACAGTTATTGTGTTAACCATGCTTTTGCCCTGATGTTCTGGATGGAAAGAAAATTATCTAGTGAAATTTTCAGATTATAACTACTCATGAAATGTGACACTGCTTGCTTTAAGCTAATAGCACATGTGCAATGCTTGTGTGGCAATTGAGTGTAAGTGATAAAATGTATAGCCTATAAAGTGTTTCCCAATTAACATATCTCTGAGCCTGTTCACGAGTTCAGATTAGTTTTCCCCCAACGTGAATGACTAGGTTAAAATAAAGGAGACCTAACAGCGAGCGAAATGATCTGAACCTGGGGTAGGAGCCAGCACCCCAGCATTGAGGGATGGATATTTTGAGTATCATTGCTTTCTATCAAAAGATTTGCAATCAAAAGGGGAAATGATGGAAAATATGCACATATTCAGATACGGGGGAAGTCAGAAGGCTTATGCGTGTTATAACTTAAATTTTACTGACCAGGGAAGCCTGTTTTGCAGACTTTCAGACATGCATTGTGCATCTGCTTTGGCCATTGACGGAGGAAATGCATTTGAAAGTCAAACTGGAGTAACTGTGGTTCAGACATCCAAGGTAAAACTAGGTGGCCATTGTGTAGATCATTTTAGACACGTTCTTGTATTACTGAAAACTTGAGTTTTCTGAATTGTATTGCAGACTAAGACAAAAACCACGGGTGGGTGTGGTATTATCTCAGAATGCGGGTACTGCTGGTATTTTGCTTTATTGTCATGATCTCCCCTGTGTTGTGCCTGTTAGATGTCTTACATTTTGTCCTTAGTCTGAGGGAGGATCTCTATTTGAGTACTGAGCAGCAACATGGGCCTCACTGCAAAATGAGTCTAATTCCTGCGTCTACAGTGAGATGCCATTGTCATCCTCCTCTGGACTTCCATGAAAAATCAAACTGGCTAATGTGACTATGTGAGGATGACTGAAACTGGGGGAGAAAGACTCTCACCACCTTCCTGTCTCACATGCCAACACATCAGAAGGACCCCCGTCGGTAAACTTACTGTACAACTGACTGCCCATGAGCCCCCTGGGCTATGCTGTGTGGAGTGGAATAGGCTGGCCTCAGAACACACAAGTCCAACTAGTGGGATTAACTGTTTTTTTGTTTAGAAAGACTTAATGGATCCACTCCTAATGGCACCCAAAATAATATTGGGTGGCAGACCTGTAACTGTGCTGACGCCTGGCTACGACAACAGAATGTTTCTTTTAAAGCTGGGGCCTTCCCCTCCCCATGGGAGTGGCTCTGGGTTTGTGAAAACCAGGGGTGGCTTTACCTTCCTTATAACTGCACAGGGCACTGCTGCTATTCCCTCTCCATTGACCTGGTAAGTGCTTGTCTCCAAAATTTGCACACATCATGGCAAATGACTGTCCTGAGCATACTAGGTCTCTTACTCTTGATGCTCTCTGGCTGCTTCTGTCTGTATTGTATCTGTGGTATCTGGTGGCAGCGCCCCCTACATACCTGACCACAGGGATATTGTGGAAGAGGGGCAGACCAAGATTTTAATGTGATGCAGGGTATGTAGGGGTGGAGTGTATTGTCAGGCCACTCAAGATGGGGGCTCTCTTACTCTCTGTACATCCCCTGCTCGACCAGTGCCTTCTTCACCTATACCCTACTCACCTGACTGACCTTCCTACATGCTTACCCCAAACCCCAGCTAGTGATTGTCCTTATCAAAGGGGTGGTGTGGGGCATGCCTCTCTGCTAGTTTCCCTGGTGACTAATGAGCCAACCTGACCTAATTTCCCCTATAACTGGCAATCTCCTTTCCCCCCTCACCCGGGAATGAAGACTGCCACCATGTCCTGCCCACTGTGTGCCGCACATGGTAGGGTGTCACTCCGGAACCTGGTTTCAGACATGTAGGATCCCCCATTCATTAAACCACTAATGTCTCTGTTGCTGACTCCAGGCTCTTTCTTCAGTCTTAAAGCTGGGCAAATGTAGGCCTTGTAGGCCTACTGGGTGCAGCCAAACAACATTATGTTAAATATTTTATTGGATTTTCTGCTTAAAATTATAGACCTGAAAAACTCTGCATCTAAAATCAAAGCAAGATTTCCATAACCTACTGAACTTTGTCCAAATTCTTCATCCCAGATTTCAAAAGTCCTTCACAATTTAAACTGCCTGGGATAAGAAAATTTCCAGAAATGATAGCTTCCAGCAGATACTAGAGAGGATGGAGCATGGAAAGTGAGTAGACTTTTTCCAAGTGATTCCAGAGGCCAGAACAGGAAGTGACCACAGCTATAAAAATCATGCTGATGTGGGGCAGCTTGGAGAGTAGGACCACTACTCTGCTCCTCTGGGAAAGTCATTTAGCTCTGCTGTGCATTCCCTGCCTCATGTAGAATGGTGACATGCATACTGACTGCACAGGAAGGCTTTGAGTGATGCCTGGGCATCTATGTTCAGAACTAAGCACAAGGAGTACTTAGTGAGTATTAGCACCTCTCCTTCTCTAGCTGATTTCTGCTCTCCAAGAACAGGAGTCCAAGGACTCCAGGTCTGCTAGTTTTTCTAGAAAAGGTAGAATTCCAGATTTTATATAAAATCATTGATTTCTAAAAATGTCAGCAAATGTGAAATGTTTCATAAAACATTAAAGCTTCACACCAGATCTTCTGGCAGGCTGCATCTGGCTCACAGGAGCCAGTTTGCATCCCTCTGGTCTATAGTGGTCACAAGTCCTGGGTCACATCAGCCACACAATTCCTTCTCCTTATTCACACATTTGAGGAAATTCCCACTGACATGGAACCTTGGGCTTACCTACATTGACAATGATGACACTACCTCCTTTCCACTCCACTCACTTAGAAAAGCCTGCATTTTATGCTTTAAGCCACAATTTTGTTTCTTAATTGCATTCATTAACTACAACAAAATATTTCCCACTCAACACAGGGTCTTGATTTTGTCCTGGTGACTTTTGTGTGCAATACCTTTGTGAAAGTTCATTCTTTTATTTGACTACATTGTTGAGCACTGACCATGTGCTAGGTATTATTCCAGGCACTGGTCACCTAGCAGTGAATGGGATGGACATGCCCTGTTCTCAGGAGGACACAGCCTCATAGGGAAACCACACTACAAACAAGTTACCTGACAAACGAGATCACCTCCCACAGAAATACAAAGACAATAAATCAGCCATTTGAAGGTTCAGGCAGAGAAAATGCCAGGCCAAGAACAGCCAGTGCAAAGGCCCTGAGGCAGGAAGGGTATGAAGTCCCATGTGGCTGGTAGGAAATGCAATCAGAGGAATAAATAGGAACAAGGTCAGGAAGGGTCAGTTCAGCAAGGTCAGTTGAAATTAGAAAGCTGGACTTTATGTACATCGACAGATGGATGGGTAAGGAAGATGAGTATATATACAATGAAATATTACTCAGCCATAAAAAAGAATGAAATAATGCCATTTGCAGTACCATGGATGGACCTAGAGATTAGCATACTAAATGAAGTGAGACAGAGAAAAACAAATATCATGATACTACTTATATGTGGAATCTTAAAAAATAATACAAATGAACTTATTTACAAAACAGAAAGAGATTCACAGACATGGAAAAGAAATTTATGGTTGACAAAGGGGAAGGGGGAGAGGGATACATTAAGAGTACGGGATTAAGGGAAACACACCACTAGATATAAATAGATAAACAATAAGATCCTGCTGTATAGCACAGGGAATTATATTCAATATCATGTAATAACCTATAATGGAAAGGAATCAGAAAATATGTATATATGTATAACTGAATCACTTTGCCGTACAGGTGACTAACACAATTGCAAGCCATATATCAGTTAATGGGTTAATATATAAAATATATAAAGAATTCATACAACTCAATACCAAATAAACAATCTAATTTTTTAAACAAGCAAAGGAACAAAATAGATATTTTTCCAAGGAAGAAATCCAAATGGCAAACAGGAACATGAAAAGACGGTCAATATCACTAATCATCAGGGAAATGCAAATAAAAAACACTGTGAGATATCACCTCACACCTGTTGGAATGACTATTGTCAAGAAGATAAGTGATATCAAGTGTTGAAGAGGATGCAGAGATAAGGGAACCTTTGTTCACTGGGAGGGATGCAGATTGGCTCAGTCACTATGGAAAACAGTAGGAAGCTTCCTCAAAAAATTAAAAATAGAACTACTTATGATTTAGCAATTCTTCATCTGGGTATATATTCAAAGTAAATGAAAACAGGATGTCAAAAAGATACACACTGCCATGTTCACTGCAACATTATTCACAATAATGAAAATATGGAAACAGCCTAAGTGTTCATCAGTGAATGAATGGACAAAGAAATTATGATATATAATGGAATATTATTCAGCTATGGGAAAGAATAAAATACTGCCATTTGAGACAACATGGATGGACCATGAAAGCATTATTCTGAGATATGTCAGATGGAAAAAGACAAATACTGTATTATATCACTTATATGTGGAATCTAAAAAAGCCAAACTCATAAAAACAGAGAATAGAGTGGTGGTTACCAGGGGCTGGGGAGGGCGTATTCAGTATACGTTGATTAAGGGTACAAACTTGCAACTAGTAGATAAATAAGTCCTGTAGATCTAATGCACAGCATAGTAATTATATACAACAATACTGCATTATAAACTTCAAAGTTGCTAAGAGACTAGATCATAATTATTCCCACATTAAGAAAATGATAATTATGTGATATAATAGAGGTGTTAACTAACACTATGGTGGTAATCATATTACAATATATAAACGTATCAAATAAACATGTACACATTAAATTTACAAAATTCTATATGTCAATTATAACAAAAATAAATTGAAAAAAATTTTAGATAAAGGTAAACTGATTTTACTCCTACAGAAAGGCAGAAATTGTCAGATTAGATTTAAAAATACAATTCATCTGTATTCTTCCTATAACAAATTCACTTTAGATACAAGGACATGAAGAGGTTGAAAGTAAATGAATGGAAAAAGATAGTTCATGCAAATAGTAATCATAAGAGAGCTATAATGTAATGGCTATATTACTGTCCGAAAAATAGGCTTTAAGTCAAAAAAGATAAGAGGGACAAAGAGGACATTAAATATTGATAAAAGGTTCAATCTAACCAGAAAATGTAAGACATAAATGTATACACATCTAACAACAGAACTGTAAAGTATAATGTATACACATCTAACAACAGAACTGCAAAGTATATGAAGCAAAAACTGACAGAACTGAAAGGAGAAATAGATAATTCTACAATAGTACAGGCATAACTCAATTTATTGTTTTGCTTTATTGTGCTTCATGGATATTGCATTTTTTACAAATTGAAGGTTTGTGGCAAGCCTGCATTGAGCATGTCTATCAGTGTCATTTTTCCAACACCATTTGCTCACTTAAAGTCTGTGTCACATTTTGGCAATTCTTGCAATATTTCAAGCTATTTCATTATGATTATATTTGTTATGGTAACTGGTGATATTTGATGTTACTGTTGAAAAAAAGATAATGACTCACTAAAGACTCAGATGATGGTTAGAATTTTTTAGCAATAAAGTATTTTTAATTAATGTATGTACATTGTTTTTTAAACATAATGCTATCACACACTTAATAGACTACAGTATAGTATAAACATAACTTTTTTATATGCACTGGGAAACAAAAAATTTATGATGTTTGCCTTATCGCAGTGGTCTGGAACCAAACCCACAGTATCTCTGAATTGCCTGTAGTTGGAGATTTCAATACCTTCTATTAAATAATGGATAGAACAACAAAATAGAAGATTAATAAGGAAATAGAAGTCTCAAATAAAACTATAAACCATCAGATTTAACAGACATATATAGAACACTTCACCAAATAGCAGCAGAATAGACATTATTCTCAAGTGCATATTGAACATTCTTCAGTACTGACCATATGTTAGACCACAAAACAAGCTCTAATAAGTTGGGAAAAAATCATTTTGATCTTTTCTAATCAAAATTGGAAAAAGATAGAAAACTGGAAAAGTCACAGATATGTGGAAATTAAACCACACACTCTTAAACAACCAAATGGTCAAAGAAGAAATAAGGGATATTAGAAAACATCTTTGAGTTGAATAAAAATGAAAACAGAACATACCAGGACTTACCAGATGCAGTGAAGAAGCAGTAATAAGAGGGAAATTGATAGCTGTAAAATCTATATTAAAAAAGAAAGATTTCAAATCAATAATCTAATGATACACCTTAAAGAACTAGAAAAAGAAGAGCAAATTAAATCCAAAGCTAGCAGAAGGGAGAAAATAACAAAGATTATAGGAAAATAAAGAAATTTAAAAATGATAAAGGAAATCAACAAAAGCAACAGTTGGTTCTTTGAAAAGATCAAAAAAATTGACAATGTAAACAAACAAGTGAGCTTTTTGCCCACTCTGCTATGGAAAGACCAAGTACTCAGGCAATGGTCTTGAAAAGAGACTTTATTGCAGGACAGCCAAGCAAGGAGACAGGAGGCAATGCTGTGACCTGTCTTCCTGATCAGCTGTTAGTAAGATATTTATAGTGAAAGTAGAGAGCAAGAGGGGGAGGGGCTCAGAAATGACTAGGGGAGAGCAATTTATAAGTTTCAAGAATTCTCTGTATACGCTTGACTGTACTTCATGCCTCTTCATGGGTCACATGTACAATTTCTGGGGGTTGTATATGTTGCATGTGGTGGATTTTGGGCCTGTGATGTCTGAAGTTCACTATCAGTCATCCTAGTCTCTGAATGAGCCTGCATGATGCTCAGGGGAAAGGGCTATCAGCAAGTTGTTTCCATATCTGCAGTTTCCTTGGTACTCTGCAAAACAAGTTTGGTGTTCTTGATGTATCATTTTGTTGCTATTTTTTTTCCTACCTCATGGACCTTCAGTGTGTAAGGTACAGGGCATGGTTTCAACAAATCTTTAGTTAGATTGACAAAGATAAATCATTAAAAGGACACAAATTACTAAAATCAGAAGTGAAAATGGGAACACTATGACCAATTTTACAGATATAAAAGAGATTATCATAGAATAGTATGAAATATTGAATGCCAACAAAGTGGACATAGATGAAGTGAACAAATTCCTAGAAACACACAAACTAGTAAAACTGCCTCAAAAAGAAATAGAAAATCTGAATAGATCTATACCAAGCAAGTTAATCAGAATTCAGAAACTTCCAGAAAAGAAAAGCCCAGAATCATATAGCTTCACTGGTGAATTGTACCAATTATTTAAAGAAGAATTAACACAAATCCTTCTCAGACTCTTCCAAAATACTGAAGAAAAAAAATGTTCTATTTCATTCTATGTGGCCCTGATACTGATGACAAAGACTCAATAAGAAAACTACAGACAAATGTTTTTATGAGTATAGATGTAGAAATTCTCAATAAAATGCTAGCAAACTAATACCACAACATAAAAAAATGATTATACACCATGATCAATTGAGATTTATCCTCTCAATGCTAGGGTAGTTCAACACATAAAAACCAATCAATGTAAAATAGCACATTATATAATGAAGGGGAAAAATGAAACACATGTTCATTTCAATTGTTTCAGAAAAAAACTGACAAAATCCAATACATTTTCCTGGAAAAAAATACTAAAAACACTAAGAATAAAAGAGAAATTCTTCAACATTAAAAAGCCATATATGAAAACCCTACAGATAACATCATTCTCAATAAAGACTAAAGTGTTTTCTCCTAAGATCAGGAATAATACAAGGATACCACTTTCACCACTGTATATTAGAAGTTCTAGCGAGAGCAATTAGGCAAGAAAAAGAAATAAATGTCATCCAAATCATAAAAAAGAGGTAAAATTATCTTTGATGATAAATAACATGATCTTATATGCAGATATCTCGAAAGAATCCACAAAACACTGCTAGAGATAGTAAATGAATTCAGCAAAGTTGCAGGATACAAAATTAACACTAAAAATCAGTTTTATTTCTATACTTTAGCAATGAACAGTCTGAAAAGAAAATAAAATTATATCCAATAGCATCAAAAAGAATAAAATGCTTAGGAATAAATTTAACCAAGGAGGGGAAAGACTTGTACACTGAAAACTATAAGACATATCTGAAACATTAAAGAAGAGTTAAATGGAAAGATATCCTGTGTTCATGAATTGAGAGACTTAATATTGTAACAGAGAAGAACAAACCTGACTCCATATTGGATCTATTCCTTCAGCTCTAACCTTTGTGCTGTTGCCTATGCTTAGTCACGCTGGCTCTGCACCTTTGTAAAGGAATGTTGCCTATAGCCTGAAATATACATAATGGACCTTTCTCAAGGCTTTGCCTCCCAGGCTTGACCTTTAAAGCCATAACACTTTCTTATTCATATAGAGATAAAAAGTTGCAGAACAGAAAATAACATATGTCTTTGGAGGTTTACAGGAACATCATGAGCAGACCACATTCCTTTCTGGGTGACACCAAGAAGTCTGCAACAACCAGCCACAACCCCTCCCCTTTTAGTATAAAAAAAAGCCTGGATTCTAACTCAGGTGAGATGGTTCTTTGGACACTAGTTCACCATCTTCTCAGTCTGCTGGCTTTCCAAATAAAGTCACTATTCCTTGCTCCAACACCTGTCTCTTGATTTATTGGCCTGTCATGCAACAAACAGTAAGAGCTTGGACTTGGTAACAAGTGCCCAGAAATAAACCCTTATAAAAGTAGTCAATTGATTTTTACTTTTAAAATTTTTTGCCTTCTGCACCCAATCACTCTCCTGGGCCACTGCCTCCTCAGCAACTTGTACGTCTCCCATCAGACTACTTACCCCTATCAGACCCACACTGGCTGCCATGGTATAGCAGCCAAAATAAGGCTGGCCCTTTTTGCCCTTCTCTAGAACCTGCCTATAGTCAATTGATTTTTTTTGTTTTTTTACATGGGTTCCAAGAATGAGGAAATAACAGACTTTTTCAATAAATGATGGCTATATATTCATATGTCAAAGAAATAAATTGAACCCTTACCTTCTACCAAATCAACTGAAAAACAATCAAAGACATAACTATGCATTCATCAAAAACCTAGAGAATATACAACACAAACAGTGAACCTTACCGTTATGGGCTGAATTGTGCCCATCCTCCAAATTCATATGTTAAAGTTTTAACACCCAGTACCTCAGAATGTGAGTGTATTTAGACATAAGGCCTTTAGAGAGGTAATTAAGGTAAAATGAGGACATATAGGTGGGCCCTAATACAATATGCCTGGTGTCCTTATAAGAAAAGATTAGGACACAGGTGTGCGCATTCACAGAGGAAAGATCACAAGAAAAGAAAGGGAAAAGATGGCCATTTATAAGCCAAGGAGAGAGGCCTGAGAATGGAACTTCTAACTTCCAGAACTTAAGCCACCTTGTCTGTAGTATTTGTTATGGCAGTCCTAGCAAAAAATAAAATACACTTACGGGCTTCCCTGGTGGCGCAGTAGTTGAGAGTCCGCCTGCCGATGCAGGGGACGCGGGTTCGTGCCCCGGTCTGGGAGGATCCTGCGTGCCGCAGAGCAACTGGGCCCGTGAGCTATGGCCGCTGAACCTGCGCATCCGGAGCCTGTGCTCCGCAACGGGAGAGGCCACAACAGTGAGGGACCCGTGTACCGCAAAAAAAAAAAAAAAAATACACTTACTATATGTAAGTATGTTTTTAAAAAAATAACCAGAACGACAGAGGATTCCAGGATGGAATGCAGACTCTGACATGTGAATCTCAGTGTTTTACATATATATGATATAACCTCACTGAAGAGAGATGAGACAAAGAGCTGTCATAAGTAAATTTGGAAAAAAGTATTTTAACTGGATATTATAACACTAAAGACAAAGGATTTGTACATTAACACTGAATTGCAAATAGTAAATTTGTTTCTTACAGGGTGACAGTTTAGCAATTCTGAAACTACTTTACACATATATTTGGCTTGAACAATAAGTAAATTAATTATAGATAATGGAAATAAGGTTTCTCACTGTCAAAGAAGTTATAAATAAACAGACATTGAGAGAAGGCTAGAATAAACATTATAGTGCTGGATTAAAATAGAGATGCCAGCATGAACTCACATTAATTTAAATTTAGATAGATGGATAGATAACATTGGTTAGTATACATACATTTATTTCCTTGTTCAGTCTACTAATAGGGTCTAGAAGCAGTGACATTCCAGTATCAGTAAGCATATCCAGTGCTCAGATATTGGTTTCTAAATCCTGTTCTCCTTGGAAAAATGGCTGATTCTAGGGGTAGGGCAAGAAAAATAGATGATCAGCCTGAAGCATCTTGTAGTGCCACAAAGTATAGAAATGCAAAAAAAAAAAAAATGTATGGAGCATGTCAAAAGGATATAGGAGCCAGCTGAAATAGTTCACAATGGCCAAAGCTGGAACAATTTGAGCCACAAGATGATTAATGACAGAATTAGATTATAAGCCTAAAATAAATATTCATGATTATATACTGGTATTAATAAATCATTAAATAAAAAATGAATTGGGAAGAAGGAACCAATCTTCCTTATGAAGAATTCCCAATAATATGTTTAGATACTATCCTCCTCAGGGAGGTGAAGTTTAACTCTTCTCCCCTTGAATGTCAAATGGATTTAGTCAAATGGATTCCACTTGCAAAGAATAAAGTATGCACAGAAAGAAATAGTAACTTTACAGTGGAGAAACCTAGCAGACACTACTTTAACCAAGTGATCAATGTTAACATCATGAGTGATAAATCAGGTTGATATTCTATACCGTTTATATGCTGTGCTGAAAAAGGGATCTTACTTCCATGGTGCTCTTCCTCAAAAATTTATAACTACCATCTGATCATGAGAAAACATCAGACAAACTGAAATTGTGGGACATTTTACAAAATACTTGACTACTTGAGTTAAGCACAAAATACTTGACTAAAAACTGTCAAAACAAAACAAAATGAAAAGGACATTTGTGGGAAAACTGGTCTTTGGTTTAATTAATAATATTGGATCAATGAGAATTTCTTATCTTTAACAAATGTACAGTAGTTATGTAAGATGTTAACATTAGGGAAGTTGGTTGAGAGGTATATAGGAACTCTGGACTATATACTGTATATAGTCCAGTCTGGACTATATAAAAGGACTACCTTTTCAAATTTCTGTAAATCTAAAATTATCCTAATTTTTTAAAAAACAAACTACAGTGGTTATGTTAATATCAGACAAATTAGATTTAAGATTAAAGAATATTGTCAGGGTAAAGAATTTTATTTCAGGGCTTCCCTGGTGGCGCAGTGGTTGAGAGTCCGCCTGCCGATGCAGGGGACGTGGGTTCGTGCCCCGGTCTGGGAAGATCCCACATGCTGCGGAGCGGCTGGGCCTGTGGGCCATGGCCGCTGGGCCTGCGCATCCAGAGCTTGTGCTCCGGGGCAGGAGAGGCCACAACAGTGAGAGGCCCATGTACCGCAAAAAAAAAAAAAAAAAAAGAATTTTATTTCATAATGATAAAAGTACCAGTTAATCCAGAATACAAGAAGATATTAAAGTATTATATATCTAATGAAGCAAAAATTGGTAGATCTGCAAATAGAACTAGACAAATCCATATATATAGTCAGAGATTTCAATACTCCTCTCTCAATAATTGATAGAATATGTAGGCAGAAAATTAATAAGGATATAGAACATTTAGACAGCAAATATCAATCAACTAGACCTAATTGACATTCATAGGAAACTCCATCGAAAAGGCAGAATACACATTCTTTTCAAGTGCATATGAAACATTTACTAAGATAGACCGTATTCTGGGCCATAAAATCATTCTCAAATTTTAAAGGATTCATGCCATACAAATTCTGATCTTTAACTACAATGGAATTGAATTAGAAATCAATAGCATGATGATATCTTAAATATCCCCATGTATTTGAAAACAAAATAACATACTTTTAAATAACCCATAGGTCACCGAAAAAAATCAAACAGAAAATAGCAGTTCCTAAAGGGAAAGTTATGGCACTAGACACTTCTAATAGAAAAGAAGAAAGGGGTCATATCAATGACTGACCTCAACTTCTACCTTAAGAAACTAGAAAATCTAAGCTGATTAATCAGAATAAAGAGGAAAAGACACAAATTAACAATATCCAGAACAAGAGAGGCTGTTACTGCAGATTCTACAGACAGTAAAAGGATAATCACATAGTATTATGAACAACTTTATACCAATAAATTTAACTTACATCACATGATAAACCTCTTAAAAGACACAAACTACTATAATTTACTCAAGAAAAAATTTAAAGTCCAAATAAATTACCTTCATAGTTAAAATCCTTCTCATTAAGAAAACTTCAATCCCATATGGATTCACTGGTGAATTCTACCAAACATTTAAGGAAGAAATAACATCAATAAACTCTTCCAGAAAATTAGAGAAGATGGAGTACTTCACAACTCATTCTATGAGGTCAGCATTACTCTGATGCCAAAAGCAGATAAAGATACTAGAAGAAAAGTAAAGTAGAGCCCAATGTCCCTCCTGGACATAGATATAAACATTCTTAGCAATATTTTGAAAAGCCCACAGCTAACATCATACTTAATGGGACAGACTGAATGCTTTTTCCCTAAGATCAGGAATGAGGCAAATACATCCACTTACATCTTTTCTATTCAACATTGTACTAGATATTCTAGCCAGTTCATTAAGGAAAGGACAAGAAATAAAATTCAGCCAGATTGGAAGAGAAGAACTAAAATTGTCTTCTTTTCATAAATGACAATCACCGACATGAAAAAGACTATGGAATCTACAAAAAACAAAAACAGTACTAGAACTTAGCAATGTCATGTGGGACACAAGATTAATATTTTAAAAATCAATTGTATAGACCAACAACAAATAATTGGAAAGTGAAATTAAAAAATGGGACAATTTACAATAGCATAAAAAGTATGAAATACATAGGGATGTATCTGGCAAAAGATGCATAAGACCTGTAAACTGCAGACTAATGCCAAGAGAAATTTAAGATTTAAGTAAATAAAGAGATATACTGTTTTCATGATTAGGAAGACTCACTATTGTTAAGATGTCAATTCTCCCCAATTTATTTATAGGTTCAATGCAATCATAATCAAAATTCCAACAGTTTTTTTTGTGGGATTTGACAAGCTAATTCTAAAATGGATATAGAAACGTAGAAGGGCCAAAAGAAAAAATTTGCAGGATTAACAATATCTGACTTCAAGGCTTACACTAATGCAAAAACACAGTACGGTATGGGCATGAAGAGAGACAGATGCATAAATGAAACAGAACAGAGTCCAGAAAAAAAGCTCACACATATAAGAGCAATTGTTTTTTTAACAAAGCTGTAAAGGCATTTCAGTGTAGAAAGGATAGCTTTTGCCACAAATGGTACAGGAACAATTGAATACCCATAAGGCAAAAAAAATTTTTTTAAAGAATTTCCATCTATATTTCATACCACATATGAAAATTAACTTAAAATGGACTACAGACCTAAATGTAAAACCTAAAATTACAAAACTTCTAGAAGAAACATAGGAGTAAATCTTTGTTGCCTTAATTTAGACCAGGTTTGAGGAGGTATGGGCTACTGACCAAATATAGCTATGGCCTGTTTTTGTACAGTCTGTGAGCAAAGAATTGTTCTTACATAATTAAAGGGTTGTAAAAGCAAATAAAAACAAAACAAAAAATGAAAAAAATGCAACATGTAACAGACACAACACTGTATATGTGGCCCTTTACAAAAATATTTTCCAACCACTGGGTTAGACATGACACCAAAATCATAATCCAAAATAAAAGTCAAAAACAAGGAGAAGTTTGTTTCCAAATCACCCACCTGACAAAGGACTTGTATACACAATGTATGAGAAAATCTCAAATCTCAGAAGTAAGAAAACAAACAGCTCAATAAAACCAGGCAAAAGATTTGAAAATACACTTTCCTGAAGAAGATACTTGGATGGCAAATAAGCACATTAAAACATGTGCATTATTAGTTAATAGGGAAATATAAATTAAATCTAGGATGAGCTACTACTAAAATGTCTAAAAACAAGAAACAAAAAACCCAGGAATACCGGGCTTCCCTGGTGGCGCAGTAGTTGAGAGTCCGCCTGCCGATGCAGGGGACACAGGTTCATGCCCCGGTCTGGGAAGATCCCACATGCCACGGAGCGGCTGGGCCCGTCAGCCATGGCTGCTGAGCTTGCACGTCCGGAGTCTGTGCTCCGCAACGGGAGAGGCCACAACAGTGAGAGGCCCGTGTACCGCAAAAAACAAAAAACAAAAAACAAACAAAAAACCCAGCAATACCAAGTGCTGGCTAGGATGTAGAGCAAATGGTGCTCTCACATGTTGCTTGTGGAGATGCAAAATGGTACAGCCACTCTGGAAAAGTATTTAGCAGTTTCCTATAAAGTTAAACATGGGGGCGGAGGGGAAGATGGCGGAAGAGTAAGACGAGGAGATCACCTTCCTCTGCACAGATATACCAGAAATACATCTACACGTGGAGCAACTCCTACAGAACACCTAATGAATGCTGGCAGAAGACCTCAGACCTCCCAAAAGGCAAGAAACTCCCCACGTACCTGGGTAGGGCAAAAGAAAAAAAGAAAAAACAGAGACAAAAGAATAGGGTTGGGACCTGCACCAGTGGGAGGGAGCTGTGAAGGAGGAAAAGTTTCCACACACTAGGAAGCCCCTTCGTGGGCGGAGACTGCAGGGGGCGGAGTGGGGAGCTTCGGAGCCGCGGAGGAGAGCACAGCAACAGGGGTGCAGAGGGTAAAGCGGAGAGATTCCCGCACAGAGGATCGGTGCCGACCTGCACTCACCAGCCCGAGAGGCTTGTCTGCTCACCCGCCAGGGCTGGCGGGGCTGCGAGCTGAGGCTTGGGCTTTGGTCGGAGCGCAGGGAGAGGACTGGGGTTGGAGGCGTGAACACAGCCTGCAGGGGTTAGTGCACCTCGGCTAGCCGGGAGGGAGTCCGGGAAAAGGTCGGGAGCTGCCGAAGAGGCAAGAGACTTTTTCTTCCCTCTTTGTTTCCTGGTGCGCAAGGAGAGGGGATTAAGAGCGCTGCTTAAAGGAACTCCAGAGACGGGCGCGAGCCGCAGCTAAAAGCGCAGACTCCAGAGACGGGTGCGAGCCGCGGCTAAAAGCGCGGACCCCAGAGACGGGCGCGAGCCGTGGCTAAAAGCATGGACCCCCAGAGACGGGCGGGAGACGCTAAGGCAGCTGTCGCCACCAAGGGGCCTGTGTGCGAGCACAGGTCACTATCCACACCCCTCTTCCAGGGAGCCTGTGCAGCCCGCCACTGCCAGGTTCCCAGGATCCAGGGGCAACTTCCCCGGAAGAACGCACGGTGCGCCTCAGGCTGGTGCAACATCACGCCGGCCTCTGACGCTGCAGGCTTGCCCCGCACTCCGCGCCCCTCCCTCCCCCCCGGCCTGAGTGAGCCAGAGCCCCCGAATCAGCGGCTCCTTTAACCGCGTCCTGTCTGAGCAAAAAACAGACGCCCTGCAGTGACTTACACGCAGAGGTGGGGCCAAATCCAAAGCTGAGCCCCTGGGAGCTGTGAGAAAAAAGAAGAGAAAGGGAAATCTCTCCCAGCAGCCTCAGAAGCAGCGGATTAAAGCTCCACAATCAACCTGATGTACCCTGCATCTGTGGAATACATGAATAGACAGCGAAACATCCCAAATGGAGGAGGTGGACTTTGAGAGCAAGATTTCTTATTTTTTTTCCCCTTTTCCTCTTTTTGTGAGGGTGTATGTGTATGCTTCTGTGTGAGATTTTGTCTGTATAGCTTTGCTTCTACCATTTGTCCTAAGGTTCTATCCTTCCTTTTTTTTTCTAAATAATTATTTTTTTAATTTAATAACTTTATTATATTTTACTTTATTTTATTATACTGTATCTTCTTTCTTTCTTTTTTCCTTCCTTCCCTCCTTCCTTCCTTCTTTCCTTCCTCCCTCCCTCCTTTCTTTCTTTCCTTCTTTGCTTTCTTTCTTTCTTCCTTTTTTCCTTCCTTCCCTCTTTTCTTTCTTTCTCTTTCTTTCTTTCTTTCTTTCTTTCTTTCTTTCTTTCTTTCTTTCTTTCTTTCTTTCTTTCTTTTTCTTTCTTTCTTTCTTTCTTCTTTCTTTCTTTCTTTCTTTCTTTCTTTCTTTCTTTCTTTCTTTCCTTCTTTCTTTCTTCCTTCCTTCCTAACTCTACTAATTCTTTCTCTAATTTTTCTCCCTTTTATTCTGAGCCTTGTGGATGAAAAGCTCTTGGTGTTGCAGCCAGGAGTCAGTGCTGTGCCTCTGAGGTGCGAGAGCCAACTTCAGGACACTGGTCAACAAGAGACCTCCCAGCTCCACATAATACTAAATGGTGAAAATCTCCCAGAGATCTCCATCTCAACACCAGCACCCAGCTTCACTCAACGACCAGCAAGCTACAGTCCTGGACAATCTATGCCAAACAACTAGCAAAACAGGAACACAACCCCACCCATTAGCAGAGAGCTGCGTAAAATCATAATAAGTTCACAGACACCGCAATACACACCACCAGATGTGGACCTGCCCACCAGAGAGACAAGATCCAGCCTCATCCACCAGAACACAGGCACTAGTCCTCTCCACCAGGAAGCCTACACAACCCACTGAACCAACTTTAGCCACTGGGGACAGACACCAAAAACAACGGGAACTATGAACCTGCAGGCTGCAAAAAGGAGACCCTAAACACAGTAAGATAAGCAAAATGAGAAGACAGAAAAACAAACAGCAGATGAAGGAGCAAGATAAAAACCCACCAGACCTATCAAATGAAGAGGAAATAGGCAGTCTACCTGAAAAAGAATTCAGAATAATCATAGTAAAGATGATCCAAAATCTTGGAAATAGAATAGACAAAATGCAAGAAACATTTAACAAGGACCTAGAAGAACTAAAGATGAAACAAGCAACGATGAACACAATAAATGAAATTAAAAATACTCTAGATGGGATCAATAGCAGAATAACTGAGGCAGAAGAACGGATAAGTGACCTGGAAGATAAAATAGTGGAAATAACTACTGCAGAGCAGAATAAAGAAAAAAGAATGAAAAGAACTGAGGACAGTCTCAGAGACCTCTGGGACAACATTAAACACACCAACATTAGAATTATAGGGGTTCCAGAAGAAGAAGAGAAAAAGAAAGGGACTGAGAAAATATTTGAAGAGATTATAGTTGAAAACTTCCCTAATATGGGAAAGGAAATACTTAATCAAGTCCAGGAAGCACAGAGAGTCCCATACAGGATAAATCCAAGGAGAAATACACCAAGACACATATTAATCAAACTGTCGAAAATTAAATACAAAGAAAACATATTAAAAGCAACAAGGGAAAAGCAACAAATAACACACAAGGGAATCCCCATAAGGTTAACAGCTGATCTTTCAGCAGAAACTCTGCAAGCCAGAAGGGGCTGGCAGGATATACTGTAAATGATGAAGGAGAAAAACCTGCAACCAAGATTACTCTACCCAGCAAGGATCTCATTCACATTTGATGGAGAAATTAAAACGTTTACAGACAAGCAAAAGCTGAGAGAGTTCAGCACCACCAAACCACCTTTACAACAAATGCTAAAGGAACTTCTCTAGGCAAGAAACACAAGAGAAGGAAAAGACCTGTAATAACAAACCCAAAACAATTTAGAAAATGGGAATAGGAACATACATATCGATAATTACCTTAAATGTAAATGAACTAAATGCTCCCACCAAAAGACACAGATTGGCTGAATAGATACAAAAACAAGACCCATATATATGCTGTCTACAAGAGACCCACTTCAGACCTAGAGACAAATACAGACTGAAAGTAAGGGGATGGAAAAAGATATTCCATGAAAATGGAAACCAAAAGAAAGGTGGAGTAACAATTCTCATATCAGACAAAATAGACTTTAAAATAAAAACTATTAGAAGAGACAAAGAAGGACACTACATACTGATCAAGGGATCGATCCAAGAAGATATAACAATTGTAAATATTTATGCACCCAACATAGGAGCACCTCAATACATAAGGCAAATACCAACAGCCATAGAAGGGGAAATCGACAGTAACACATTCATAGCAGGGGACTTTAACACCCCACTTTCACCAATGGACAGATCATCCAAAATGAAAATAAATAAGGAAACACAAGCTTTAAATGATACATTAAACAAGATGGACTTAATATTTATAGGACACTCCATCCAAAAACAACAGAATACACATTTTTCTCAAGTGCTCATGGAACATTCTCCAGGATAGATAATACCTTGGGTCACAAATCAAGCCTTGGTAAATTTAAGAAAATTGAAATTGTATCAAGTATCTTTTCTGACCACAACCCCATGAGACTAGATATCAATTACAGGAAAAGATCTGTAAAAAATACAAACTTATGGAAGCTAAATAATACACAACTTAATAACGAAGTGATCACTGAAGAAATCAAAGAGGAAATAAAAAATACCTAGAAACAAATGACAATGGAGACACGACGACCCAAAACCAATGGGATGCAGCAAAAACAGTTCTAAGGGGGAAGTTTATAGCAATACAAGTCCACCTTAAGAAACAGGAAAAATCTCGAATAAACAAGCTAACCTTGCACCTAAAGCAATTAGAGAAAGAAGAACAAAAAAACCCCAAAGTTAGCAGAAGGAAAGAAATCATAAAAATCAGATCAGAAATAAATGAAAAAGAAATGAAGGAAACAATACCAAAGATCAATAAAACTAAAAGCTGGTTCTTTGAGAAGATAAACAAAATAGATAAACCATTAGCCAGACTCATCAAGAAAAAAGGGAGGAGACTCATATCAATAGAATTAGAAATGAAAAAGAAGTAACAATTGACACTGCAAAAATAAAAAAGATCATGAGAGATTACTACAAGCAACTCTATGCCAATAAAATGGACAACCTGGAAGAAATGGACAACTTCTTAGAAATGCACAACATGCCAAGTCTGAATCAGGAAGAAATAGAAAATATGAACAGACCAATCACAAACACTGAAATTGAAACTGTGATTTAAAATCTTCCAACAAACAAAACCCCAGGACCAGATGGCTTCACAGGCGAATTCTATAAAACATTTAGAGAAGAGCTGACACCTATCCTTCTCAAACTCTTCCCAAATATAACAGAGGGAGGAACACTCCCAAACTCATTCTACGAGGCCACCATCACCCTGATACCAAAACCAGACAAGGATGTCACAAAGAAAGAAAACTACAGGTCAATATCACTGATGAACATAGATGCAAAAATCCTCAACAAAATACTAGCAAACAGAATCCAACAGCACATTAAAAGGATCATACACCATGATCAAGTGGGGTTTATTCCAGGAATGCAAGGATTCTTCAATATAGGCAAATCAATCAATGTGATATACCATATTAACAAATTGAAGGAGAAAATCCATATGATCAGCTCAATAGATGCAGAGAAAGCTTTTGACGAAATTCAACACCCATTTATGATAAAAAAAAAAAAAACCCTGCAGGGCTTCCCTGGTGGCGCAGTGGTTGAGAGTCCACCTGCTGATGCAGGGGACATGGGTTTGTGCCCCGGTCCAGGAAGATCCCACATGCCGCGGAGCGGCTGGGCCCGTGAGCCATGGCCGCTGAGCCTGCACGTCCGGAGCCTGTGCTCCGCAACGGGAGAGGCCACAACGGTGAGAGGCCGGCGTACCGCAAAAAAAAACCAAACAAAAAAACCCTGCAGAAAGTAGGCATAGAGGGAACTTTCCTCAACATAATAAAGGCCATATATGACAAACCACAGCCAACATCGTCCTCAATGATGAAAAACTGAAAGCATTTCCACTAAGATCAGGAACAAGACTAGGTTGCCCACTCTCACTACTCTTATTCAATATAGTTTTGAAAGTTTTAGCCACAGCATTCAGAGAAGAAAAGGAAATAAAAGGAATCCAAATCGGAAAAGAAGAAGTAAAGCTGCCACTGTTTGCAGATGACATGATACTATACATAGAGAATCCTAAAGATGCTACCAGAAAATTAGAGCTAATCAATGAATTTGGTAAAGTTGCAGGATACAAAATTAATGCACAGAAATCTCTTGCATTCCTATACACTAATGATGAAAAATCTGAAAGTGAAATCAAGAAAACACTCCCATTTACCATTGCAACAAAAAATAAAATATCTAGGAATAAACCTACCTAAAGAGACAAAAGACCTGTATACAGAAAAATTATAAGATACTGATGAAAGAAATTAAAGATGATACAAACAGATAGAGCAATATACCATGTTCTTGGACTGGAAGAATGAACATTGTGAAAATGACTCTACTACCCAAAGCAATCTACAGATTCAATGCAATCCCTATCAAACTACCACTGGCATTTTTCACAGAACTAGAACAAAAAATTTCACATTTTGTATGGAAACATAAAAGACCCCAAATAGCCAAAGCAATCTTGAGAACGAAAAACGGAGCTGGAGTAATCAGGCTCCCTGACTTCAGACTATACTACAAAGCTACAGTAATCAAGACAGTATGGTACTGGCACAAAAACAGAAAGATCAATGGAACAGGATAGAAAGCCCAGAGATAAACCCACACACATATGGTCACCTTATCTTTGATAAAGGTGGCAGGAATGTACAGTGGAGAAAAGACAGACTCTTCAATAAGTGGTGCTGGGAAAACTGGACAGGTACATGTAAAAGTATGAGATTAGATCACTCCCTAACAGCATACACAAAAATAAGCTCAAAATGGATTAAAGACCTAAATGTAAGGCCAGAAACTATCAAACTCTTAGAGGAAAACATAGGCAGAACACTGTATGACATAAATCACAGCAAGATCCTTTTTGACCCACCTCCTACAGAAATGGAAATAAAAACAAAAATAAAGAAATGGGACCTAATGAAACTTCAAAGCTTTTACAGAGCAAGGGAAACCATAAACAAGACCAAAAGACAACCCTCAGAATGGGAGAAAATATTTGCAAATGAAGCAACTGACAAAGGATTAATTTCCAAAATTTATAAGCAGCTCATGCAGCTCAATAACAAAAAAACAAACAACCCAATCCAAAAATGGGCAGAAGACCTAAACAGACATTTCTCCATAGAAGATATACAGATTGCCAACAAACACATGAAAGAATGCTCAACATCATTAATCATTAGGGAAATGCAAATCAAAACTACAGTGAGATATCATCTCACACCAGTCAGAATGGCCATCACCAAAAAATCTAGAAACAATAAACGCTGGAGAGGGTGTGGAGAAAAGGGAATACTCTTCCATTGCTGGTGGGAATGTGAATTGGTACAGCCACTATGGAAAACCGTATGGAGTTTCCTTAAAAAACTACAAATAGAACTACCATATGACCCAGCAATCCCACTACTGGGCATATACCCTGAGAAAACCACAATTCAAAAAGAATCATTCAAAATGTTCATTGCAGCTCTATTTACAATAGCCCAGAGATGGAAACAACCTAAGTGTCCATTATCGGATGAATGGATAAAGAAGATGTGGCACATATATACAATGGAATATTACTCAGCCATAAAAAGAAACAAAATTGAGCTATTTGTAATGAGGTGGATAGACCTAGAGTCTGTCCTACAGAGTGAAGTAAGTCAGAAAGAGAAAAACAAATACCGTATGCTAACACATATATATGGAATTTAAGGGAAAAAAATGTCATGAAGGACCTGGGGTAAGACAGGAATAAAGACACAGACGTACTAGAGAACGGACTTGAGGATATGGGGAGGGGAAAGGGCGAGCTGTGACAAAACGAGAGAGAGACATGGACATATATACACTAACAAACGTAAGGTAAATAGCTAGTGGGAAGCAGCCTCATAGCACAGGGATATCAGCTCGGTGCTTTGTGACCGCCTGGAGGGGTGGGAAAGGGAGGGTGGGAGGGAGGAGACACAAGAGGGAAGAGATATGGGAACATATGTATATGTATAACTGATTCACTTTGTTATAAAGCAGAAACTAATACACCATTGTAAAAGCAATTATACTCCAATAAAGATGTAAAAGAAATTAAAAAAAAAACTAAACATAGAATTACCATATGACCCAGTAATCCCACTACTGGGCACATACCCTGAGAAAACCGTAATCAAAAAGACACATGCACCCCAATGTTCACTGCAGCACTATTTACAATAGCCAGGTCATGGAAGCAACCTAAATGCCCATCGACTGATGAATGGATAAAGAAGATGTGGTACATATATACAATGGAATATTACTCATCTATAAAAAGGAACGTAATTGGGTCGTTTGTTGAGACGTGGATGAATCTAAAGATTGTCATACAGAGTGAAGTAAGTCAGAAAAGAAAAACAAATATTGCATATTAACACATGTATGTGGAACCTAGAAAAATGGTACAGATGAACCGGTTTGCAGGGCTGAAATTGAGACACAGATGCAGAGAACAGACGTATGGACACCAAGGGAGGAAAGTGGCGGGGGGCAGGGGTAGTGTGACGAATTGGGAGATTGAGATTGACATGTATACACTGATGTGTATAAAATGGATGACTAATAAGAACCTGCAGTATATATAAAAAAAAATTGTGGTGGAAGCTGTGTATGTGGGTAAGGTAGGAGGTGTATGGGAGCTCTCTGTACCTTCCACTCAGTTTTGCTGTGAACCTAACACTGATCTAAAAAAATAAAGTCTGCTAAAAATGTTGGTAAAACTGGTTTGGGAGAGAAGATAAAACATCCAATTTAAAACATACTAAGTTTGAGATACCTAAAAGAGACACTTGCTGAGAGGATGAAAGAGATACTATTAACTCTGTGACATAACACTATGTTTGATGTGTTAAATACTGTCATACTATTATTTGGTAGAAAATTTCCTATAAAAATATTATGGATACTAAAAAGTCATTTTGATCAAAAAATCACCTAATTATTGAATAAATAAATTGGTTGTTAACGGCCTATTTTACAATATAAGTCCTGGTGACCAAGTATATACTAACTTGTCTTCTTTTCTGTATTAAAAAAGCTAACAAGCACATTATTGTACTATAGTTTTGCAAGATGTTGCCACTGGGGAAACGGTAAAGTATACGCAGGAGCCCTGTGTGTTATTTCTGACAAGCGCATGTGAATCAGTAATGATCTCAAAATACAGTTTAATGAAAAAAAAAATTAACCAAAGAACAAGGGGACAGGTGATAGGTAATAAGATAAGGAAATCCTTTCTTTTCTCTGTGAAAGAATTTGACCTTGGAATAGCATTTTAGCTCTGTTCCCCTGGTAACCACCCAAGAAAGTATGTCAACTGTGTTTCTGAACAATCTTATTTATGGTTCTGACTGCCTTGGTAACATGCTCAAAAGATCCATCGGCTGCATAATGAGGCAACATTGCTTAAAATAAAAATGACTCCTGATTGGTAACGTGTATTTACACTGGGCAAGTCCCTTGCAGGAACCTTGGAAACTAAGCTATTCTCATAGGCTGTTACAAGATACATTAGATCTGATAGGGCCTAGGGCTTCAAAGCCATCATGAGTCTTGCTTCCCTGTACCTGAGCTATCATCTGAAACATCTGAGGAGACAACTGCTGAATAGTTGTATGCACCTCTGAAAAGACCGCTCCCACTGAAGGGAAATAACTGACAAAGACCAGCTGGCACACTGCACTCCTTCAAAACATAAATGAAACAATTAAATGGTGTGAAGCCAGCTGAAATTATGGCTGCTGGGCCAGAAGATACTTCTGGACACTTGGAAGATGTGGAGGATAATGGCCCAAAAGTTACACCTATCTAATCTTAGCTACATATTCTTGAATAGAAGGTATAAGATCTAAATTTTTCTGTATGTTAAGATGTATGGGTACGTTTATTAATCATAATTTTTTACCTTTCCCTTTTGGGACAGAAAATGTGCACTTCAACTTAAAGATTATTCTCAGGTTTGTCCTTCTGTGTGGGCCATTGTTACCTGGTGTCTGGAGGCCTTAAGAACACACAGAATCACATGCCTTATGAGCATAGTGCTTTAGACACAGGAGGATATCTGTAAGGGGTATCTTGAAATCTTTACAAAATATATTCTACGGTAGCAAGAGATTAATATGCCACAATTTGCTGCTACTTGATGTTTGCTAAACAAGTTATTGCTACTTGATTTTTGTGAAGGGGGCTCTTAAGATTCTTGTGAATTTTTCTTCTTTAAGATATTGTTCTGCCACCCATAAGATTATTAGAGGTGATTTACGACTAGAATTGTTTGCTGATATTTGCACCACTAAGTCACATTTCTTGGGCTGATGTATTGCTGAGCCAAGAAATGAAAGAAAGTATTAATGTAATGTCATAAATAATGTGAGTGAGAATAGAATAAGTGTGGATTACTTGTTAGAACTGGATCAATTTCAAATGTTTCAAAATATGTGCTCCTTAAACCTAGCCAGTGATTTTAGTCCTATAGGACAAGATAAGATTTGGGTTTCAATGTTATTAATTGGTATAGGTATAATGATATGCAGTACTGATTACACATACATGTTGTTATGTATTAGACAATTCATTAATTAAACCTCTTATAGGAAAAATTTTAAAGATGATGTAAGAATTGGAACCATGGGGATGACAGGCAGTGTGACCCCTTAAAGTCTACTGGTGGTAGAGCAAGCAGTGTGCTTCCAACTGGGGTCATCTGAAGACACAAAACTTTGCCACAGCTCCGGTACACAGCTGAGCAATGATGAACATAGCATATAGCGAGAATGTAGAGTCTGTGCTCAGGATAAAAGTTCTTTTTAAAAAAATTTATTTATTTTATTTTATTTATTTTTGGCTGTGCTGGGTCTTCATTGCTGTGTGTGGGCTTTCTCTAGTTGCGGCGACTGGAGGCTACTCTTCATGGCAGTGCCCTGGCTTCTCATTGCAGTGGTTTCTCTTGTTGTGGAGCACGGGCTCTAGGCACATGGGCTTCAGTAGTTGTGGCTTGTGGGCTCTAGAGTGCAGGCTCAGTAGTTGTGGCGTACAGGCTTAGTTGCTTCATGGCCTGTGGGATCTTCCCGGACCAGGGCTGGAACCTGTGCCCCTGGCATTGGCAGGCGGATTCTTAACCACTGTGCTACCAGGGAAGTCCAGGATAAAAGTTCTTAACAGCATGAAATAACTGAACTGAGTTTCATATCAGTTTTGATATGAATTTTATCAATTTAAGTTTGATAAAATTCACCCAGTCCTTCCAGAGGCACTCCCTACCTACAGAACCATTGTTTGACACAACTAAATTCACCAAGGAATGTTTAAGAGCAGCTAAATTAAGTTACTGTGACCAAAAGGCTAAGGGACAGTTTACAGCATCTAGAGGTTTAGTAAAAGTTAATTTATGGCTGGGAGAATAAGAAAAATAGCTCTGATGGAGGACATCCCACATCACTGAAATTCCTGACTCCCTTCAGATCTGCTTGTACCCTTTGGTACCAAGTAAATCATATTTCACAGAGAACTTGAAAACTGTGATAGTGACTTGAAAGAAACTTGAGCTGATACTTCACAAAAGAACATATACAAATGGCCCATGAGCACCTGAAAAGGGGCTCAAAATCATTAGTCTTCAGGGAAATACGAATTGAAAGTACAAAGTACAATGAGATGCCATTATACACTCAATAAAAGGCTAAAATGAAAGAGATGACAGTACCAAGAGTTAGTGAACATGTGGGAATTCTCCTACATTGCTCCTGGGAGTGTAAAATGATAAAACCAATTTGGAAAGCCATTTAATAGTTTGTTATAAAGTTAAACGTCACCTACTGTTATGGACTGAATGATTGTGTTCCTCCCAAAATGCGTATGTTGAAGTCCTAACCCCCAGTGGATGGTATTTGAAAATGAGGCCTTTGGGAAGTAATCAGGGCTAGTTGAGGTCATGAGGGTGGGGCCCTCCTGATGGGATTAGGGCCCTTATAAAATGAGACACCAGGGATCTTGCTCTCTCTCTCTCTCTTTCCTGCACTCATAAAGAGATCATGTGAGCACACAGCAATACAGCAGCTGCCTACAAGCCAAGAGAAGAGGCCTCAGAATAAACCCTACCTTGCTGGTGCCTTAATCTTACACTTCTCAGATCAGAACTTCCCAGGACTTTTTAGCCTCAAGAACAGTGAGAAATAAATTTCTGTTGTTTAAACCACCCAGTCTGTGTATTTTGTATTACTCTGCAGCCCAAGCAGAGTAATACACCTACCACACAATCAGTTGTTCTAGTCTTAGGTATTTACCCAAGAGAAATAAATCTATGCCCACCAAAAGATTTGTGCACCAATGTTCATGGCAGCTTTATTCATAATAACTTAGAAACAATCCAAACGTCCATCAACAGGTGAATGCATAAACACTGTTGTACATTTGTGCAATGAAATACTACACAGTGGGATTTTCCTGGTGGTCTAGTGGTTAAGAATCCACCTTCCAATGCAGGAGACGTGGGTTTGATCCCTGGATGGAGAACTAAGATTCCATATTCAGCAGGGCAACTAAGCCTGTGCAGTGCAACTACTGAGTCTGCACGCCACAACTAAGAGAGCCTGCGCACAGCAACTAGAGAGAAGCCCACATACCACAATGAAGAGCCCACGTGCCACAACTAAGACCCAATGCAGCAAAAAATAAAATTAAATAAAGTATCGATACACAGACCATAATAAATTAATCTCATAAATAATATGTTGAGGGAGAGAAGTGAGACACAAAAAAGTACATACTATAAGATTCCATTTATATGAAGTTTTAGAACTGGCAAAACTAATTTATAGCAAAAGATATCAGAACAGTGGTTGCTTCTGGATGGGTGGTTTTGAGTGGGAAGTAGTTTGAGGGAACTTTCTGGGATAATGAAAATGTTCCATGTTTTATTTGGGGTCAAACAAATTTATCAAAATTGATGAAAATGTACACTTAAAAATCTGCATTTAAAAAAGAGAATAAATAAAAAGACAAGAAGCATCATTAACATGACTGTTTCAAGTTGCTGTTTTGGCCAGTTTGTGATATTGTGATTTATAATAATATATATATGATCTTCAACCAGTTTCTGGCACAGAGCTCCCAAAACCCTTGGGATTTCCTAAGTGGTAAGAGTGATAAATGTGTCTTTTGATATTCATAACAAGCTCTTTTCAACCACACCAGACCTTATGTTAATGAAATAATTTTTGGAAAACACCTAGGATGGGGGCAGGTTGCCAGGGAACAAACCATGTTATTAGAGGGTTGAAGTAGCCCCATCCCCACTCCCCAATATCAGGGGAGGGAAGAGGGGCTGGAGAGCTGGAGATTGAGTTCAATCATCAATCATCATTTAATCAATCATGCCTATGTAATGAAGCCTCTATAAAATCTCAAAATGACTGGGGTTCAGAGCGTCCAGGTTGGTGAACTTGTGGAGGTGCTGGGAGAGAGGTGCTCAGAGAGAGCAAGAAAACTCTGCATCCTTTCCCCATACCTTGTCCTATGCATCTCTTCCATTGGGCTGTTTCTGTATTATATCCTTTTATAGTAAACTGGTGATTTTGTAAGCAAAATGTTTTCCTGAATTCTGTGAGCTTCTCTAGAATATTAATCAAACTTGAGGAGGGGGTGCATAAATCTCTGATTTATAGCCAGTAGGTCAGAGTCACAGGTAACAATCTGAACTTGAGATTGGTGTCTGAAGTGGGGGTGGGATTTGGGGTGGTGGACAGTCTTGTGGGACTGAAGCCTTAACTTGTGGCCTCTGATATCATCTCCAGGTAAACTGTGTCACATTCAGTTAACAGCTTGGTGGTGTTAGATAAAATACAGGTTGGACATTTAATGCGCCCTCCTGTGGATGAATATGGAGCAGAGCTGAAGACAAAGTTGACACATCAGTGAGTAAGCCCATTAAGTTTCTCCAGTTGGCATCCATTTTGAAATACTTTTCACATCATCTCTTGCAGAATGGTGCTTGCTTTAAAAAAAAAAAAATGTGTGTGTGTGTGTGTGTGTGCCATTTTAATCATTCAATATTTTCTTTACCAGAGCCCTAATTGCATTGTTCTCACCATACACTCTTTCTCGAAAGCAGTACATTATTTGACAGATTGTTGACTAGATGATAAGGGACAGTTAAACTACCACGACTCTCAAATGGTTGAAGTATCTGGTCTCAGAGCCTGCTAAGGGCCTATGTATCCCATTTCTAACAGAAATGTTACTAAAGACAGGGAAGCCCCATGTGTGGGGTCTTTCATTAATCAGAAAAGAAGTCTTCCTAGAAAAGACTCGTTTCAGTAGTCCTAGACTGTGGTACTCCAGAGAGTTTGACACCATTGGGCACTGCACCATTTTAAGAGTCCTCTGGTGAGTGGGAAGAGGGTTATTTGAAGGGAATGAAAAGAGGAGAGAACCTTCCTTGCTCTGGGGAAAAAGGTGGCCTAGACATTCATTCCCTTACAACTATCAGTAACTATGCACTCCTGGAAAAATCTTAATTATTCACAGGTATCTGCAAACTCTAGAAAAATTCATGTGAAGAGGTACATCAGCATGTACAGAATATTTATAGCAGCATTTTTTCCCAAGAAATTTTATTGTGGTAAAATACACATAAAATTTACCATCTTAGCCATTTTCAAGTGTACAGTTCAGTGGTATTAAATATACCCACAGTGTTGTGCAACCATCACCACCATCCATCTCCAGAACTCTTCATCTTGTAAATCTAAAACTCTGTACCAATTAAACAATAACTCCCCGCAGCACCTCCCCCCAGCCCCAGGCAACCACCATTCTGCTTTCTGTTTCCATGATTCTGACTATTCAAAGTACCTCATATAAGTAGAATAATAGAGTATTTGTCTTTCTGTGACTGGTTTATTACAGCAGCATGTTTTTTAAAGCTACTATTACTCTTACTTGAAAATGAAAAACAAACAAATAAAGCTTGAGATAGTCTATTGTGAGCCATTTGATTAATGAGAGAGAAAGGATTTTGTTTAACCTTGTTTTCTGTTTCATGTTTCTTGTTCTGCTTCTCTTCTCTGGCCTTCTCGTAGGTTACTTAAACATTTTTTTAGACTTCCACCTTGATTTATATAGTCTTCTTCAGTATATCATTTTGTATAATTTTTTAGTGGTTGCTCTAGGTATACACACATAACTTAGCAAAGTACAGAAACCTTAATTCCACTGAGGTCCCTCTGTCTCCCCACTTTTTAAAATATAATTGTCTTAAGTCTTTCCTCTGTATACATTGGGCACCAATCATGCTATCATTTTTGCTTCAACCATCACTTATGTTTTAAGAAACTCATAGGTAAGAGAGTCTATTTTAGTTATCCCTATTTTTACCACTCTGATGTTCTTTTTTTTTTCTCTCTGCAGTTCCAAGCCTTCTTCTGTTATCATTTACTTTGTTTAGAATACTTCCTTTAGTTATTCTTTAAGGGTAGTTCTGCTAGCAATGAATATTCTTGGTTATCCTTTGAGAATGTCTTTATTTCCCTTTTACTCCTGAATTGTATTTTCACCAGATATAGAATTCATGGTTGATGGTTCCTTTTCTTTCCACTTGAGAAAAACATGCTGCTCCCTTTGGCTTCCACAGTTCAGATGGGTGGGGGGCGGTTTCCCACTGGTGTTTGGTTACAGTAAGGTGGGTGTTACCAAAAAAGTTCTCTGTGTTAGGCCACCTTTTTCCCCAGTTTCAACTAAGGGAAATAGGCTTTTCTTAGAGTTTTGTTTTTGTTTTTTTTTTCTTGTCTGGGTCTGTTGTTGGTTCTGGCTTGGAAGCTTCTGCAACATCCTGGCTGAGAGATACAGGAGGTGATAAGGAAAACAAGGGAATTTACCACATGTCCTTCCCTGGCTCTAAAGTTCTCAGTTTGCCTTCTTCCTTCCACATTTCAGAGTCTTCCTGTGCTTGTTTGTTGTGTTATGTCCATGGATTTTTAATTGTAAAAGGGATGACATGCGAGGAATGGGGCTGCTCCATTTTGGGTCAAACCCCAGGTATGGAGTTTTCCTCAACATTTTATTATGAAAATTTTCAAATACAAAGTAAAGTTGAAAGAATTTTACAGTGAATGCCCATATATCATCACCTAGATTCTACCAATAACATATTACTAAATTTGTTTTATCACGGTTCCTAAAAGATAAAACTTGGAAACAACATAAATGTCCATTGACAGTATAATAGGTCAAGTTACCTGCAATAATGGGGATAAAGCTGACAAAATGTTTGGAGAACAAAGCACACAAAAAATACGATTATATGACTCTATTTTATAAAGTTAAAAACAAGTAAAACTATTACGTAAGGATGTATGAGTAGGTAGTAAAACCATAAAGAAAAGCAAAAAAAGGTCTATCTCAAAAGTCATGATAGTAGGTGATTAGGAAGAAGGTACTGAGTGTTAGTAGGGGGCTACCTCTCAAGTTGGGTAGATGTTTACACGGGTGATCTCTTTATAATCATGTGTTACACTGGATTATATGTTCTAATTAGCTTTCTGTATGTATAGTTTACATTTTTTAAAGTATGAGAAATATGATTCTATTTTTGTTTCATACACACAAATGTGTGTATGCACATACAACAGCATATATGAATAGCATATAAACGTAATCAATGTTTCTGTTGGATTTATTTCTTTATTACATGTTTCTTTATTCCATATACTGTGTGTAAATTTTTTTAACAATGAATGCATTATTTTCATAGACAGGATAAACAACAAAGCACTTTTCTCTTTAAAAAATTGTGCATATACAGTATTTCAAAATGATACCAAAAATTTTAACATTTCAATAGGAAATGGCCAAAGTACCCATACAGGCAATTAATATACCTGAATGTTTCAATAAATATGATATTATATTTAATTTCAAATTAAATATAAAAATTTTGCTCTATTAAATAAAAAAGAGCATATTTTTTAATCATTAAAAAGAAAAAAACCCAGAGTGGGCATGAGTGTCAGAAACTGCTTATGGAAATATAAATTGTTAAATCTTCCTGGAAGGCAACTAGGCAATGTACTTAGAAATCTACCAGTCCTTGATCCAGCAATTCAACTTCAGGGAATTTAAACTAAGAAAATAATTTTCAGGCTTCCCTGGTGGTGCAGTGGTTGAGAGCCCGCCTGCTGATGCAGGCGACACGGGTTCGAGCCCTGGTCTGGGAAGATCCCACATGCTGCGGAGCAACTGGGACCGTGAGCCACAACTACTGAGCCTGCACGTCTGGAGCCTGTGCTCCACAACGAGAGGCCGTAATAGTGAGAGGCCCGTGCACCGCAATGAAGAGTGGCCCCCGCTCGCTGCAACTAGAGAAAGCCCTCGCACAGAAACAAAGACCCAACACAGCCAAAAATAAATAAATAAATAAATAAATAAAAGAAAATAATTTTCAAAGATATAGCTATAAGGATATTAATGGAGCAAAAAACTAGGAAAAATATAACTAACAGTAGGGGTAAAATATTAGGTAAATACATTTAAATAAATAAGTTTAAATATGTTTAACAAAAAAATTTATTTAAATGCAATAGAATGTACTGAAGTCACTGAAAACGCTACTGACGGATAATATTTTTTGGCAAGTTCAAATATTCAAGGAATATTCTTAAGTGGGGAAAAAAACCCACACATAATTGTAACCAACATAGGTTACAATTGCTATCTGCAATATTCCATTTTGTTAAAAACAGATTGGTGTGACTATCAGAGAGATTAATATGGAGTTCAAAGGGCTGCTAAAAGATGTTCACCAAAATGTTAACCATTTATTTTTGTGTGGTGGTATCAAGTGCATCTTTCTTTATTTTATTTATCAAACCTTCTAAATGGGACATGTGTTTCTTTACAAATAAAAAAAAATTTGTTGGCTTCTCAGTGCCTGAAATGGCCCTCCTCTCCTGCACTGCCTCTGACTCTTCCCTCCAATCTCACTCTCTCAGTGAGGCCTGTGAGGACCCACCCTACTCACTTTCCCAAATGAGCCCCAAATCCCCACCACACTGCTCTCCTTTCACTTTTTCCCATAACACTTATCTCCTAAAATGTTATATAATTATATTCATGGCTTATTGTCTGCTCTCTACCTCCTTCCCCCACCCCCACCTCCCAAAACAGTTCTCCAGAGCAATGATCTCTCTTTTGCCCACTGAGGTATTTCAAATCCTTTACAATGGGGCTTGGCACATAGCAGGTGATCCATACATTTTTTTTCTAATATAAATTTTTCTTTCTTTATTTTTGGCTGTGTTGGGCCTTCGTTGCTGCTCACAGGCTTTCTCTAGTTGTGGTGTGAGCAGGGGCTATTCTTCGTTGAGGTGCGTGAGCTTCTCATCGCGGTGGCTTCTCTTTCTTGCGGAGCATGGGCTCTAGGAGCACAGGCTTCAGTAGTTGTGGCACATGGGCTCAGTAGCTGTGGCTCGCCGGCAGAGCACAGGCTCAGTAGTTCTGGCACACAGGCTTAGTTGCTCCAAGGCATGTGGGATCTTCTGGGACCAGGACACGAACCCGTGTCCCCTGCATTGGCAGGCGGGTTCTCAAACACTGCGTCACCAGGGAAGTCCTCCATACACTCTTGTTGAAAGACTTAAAGGGCAATAGGTTTGTTCCTGGCGGTTGTCTACTTGCCTTGCTATCATTTACACAGATGCAGAGCTACAAGTCACTGCCCTGTAGGAACCTCTGTTTCCTCCTGGAAGAACTGGGAACCCAGGAGCCAGCAGCCCAGGGAGCTCGACCACGAACCCAGAATGGAGTCTGGACAAGTGACAGGCTCAGCCGGGGCTCTCCTCGCAGACAAGCTCGAAGAACTACATTTCCCAGGATCTTTTGTTCTCGCTTGGACTACATTTCCCAGAGGGGCTCGCGACTGTCCTTGCCCCGCCCCTCCCGGACCTACGTGGGGCGTCGGGCGTTTGCCGCTGGCGCGAGCTGATTACCCGCCAGAGGTCCGCCCAGGCGGCACCGCGGGGAGTCCCCAGCGGAAGCTGCTGTCCGGCCGTGGCAGTTCCGGAGCCTCCAGCCTGCGGCCCGCGGAACCCCCGAGGCCTGGGCGAGGTGAGCGGCGGGGGGTAGGCAGGATGTGGGAGGGAGGACCGGGCTTCGGGAGGATGCGTCGCCGGGGCATGGGGCACAGGCCCAAGAGACGCGAGCCGGGCCTTTGTGGGGGCCGGCGGGCCGAGAGCCGGGCACCCCTGGCTCTGTCCGCCTGTCGCCCCCAGCCGTCCCACTGACGTGCCCCTGAACGAGACAGGTCGGGCACTTCGTCCCCATTGGCTGGACCCAGCCACCCTCCTGCTTCTTCCCGACCAGTTCCCAGCGCGCTACCTGCCCAGCGCCTGCGGGCATTTGAATTTGTTTCGGGCCGGCAGTGAACGTGAGAAAATTATTTCCTCCCTTTATCATCACCCCTGCACTCCCGAGTGACAGGCTTGTTTTGCGCGAGAAGTGAGTCGCCGGCTTCCCCCAGTGGCAGAGCCAGGACTGGACCCAGGTCTTTGGTTTTCTGTGCCCTTTCCTCAAGACAGCAGCCCTCTCCCCGCCATAGGAGAGCTGATGTTTTCCCTTTCCGAAACAGCTTTCTCTAGAAATCTGGAATTTGTTTACTTGACAGGAGGGGGAGGAATTGGGTGGGAAGGCTTGAGGTGGAGAAAAGTTGTCACATGCACGCAGGGAAGTTAGAGCAGGTGCTCTGGAGCCCGCGGTGCTTGGAATCCTGGTGCCACCCTCCCTGGCTGTGTGGACTGGGGCAAGTTGCTCCCACTCTGCCCTCAGTTTCCTGATCTATAAAATGGGGTGCTGACAGTGCCAACTGTGCTGTGGGACTCGATGATGTATTGATAGGTAGTGCCTGGCACGCGGTGAGGCTCAGGGAGTTGCTGCTACTGCTGATGGAGTCCTAGGACCTTTTCCTCTGAGCCAGGGAAAGAGCTGGGCCTGGACCAGGATGACCCAGCCCTTCTCTCTGGTCCTGTCTACCCCTCGTTCCTTCTGACTTCCTTCTCTGAGGGCACTTGGCATCATTTTCAAGTGATATAAAGGTTTCAGAGCTGCTGATTCTGAGGGGTGGAAAGCAGAAGGGGCTTTCTCCTGGCTCCCTTTTTCTTCTCTCAGATCTGGCTTCTGGAGACTTCTCCCATCCTAAGGGGAAACTGCCCAGAAAGAGGACATGGCTACTGAACAGAGGGAAGCAAGGTCTCAGGTGAGTTCATTGCCATCTCAGGTCTTAGAGACAGATGGGTTTTTTTGGTTTTTTACCCTTAAACTGACGTTTTCTCCCCAGTACAGTCTTCGCCAGAATTTGGAGCCAATGTCCTTCTCCCTTGGAAGAGTTGGTCCACCCTGGTGGATGGTAGATTGCGTAGGGAATGCTTGCCTCCAACCCCCCAATCCATGGCCTGTGATTTTCTTTTTTTTTTTCTAATAGACACTCTTTTATTCTTTAATCTCAATTCACTGTATGATTACTGAATTGATAGATAAGATGCCACACGTCTTATACCACTTAGGGTCAGAACAAACAAACGTGCGCACTTGGCAGAGTTCCTTTCTGGCCTGCCTCCTTTGCTCAGTCATGTCCCCCTCCCTACCCTTGGCCAGAATGCTTTTCTTTTTCTTTCCGCCCGTGAGAAATCCTCATGATACCTTTGCCAGGCTTTTCCCAGTCCATAGTTTTTAGTTTTTTCTCCATCTTAACTTTCTGGATCATGTGCCTTGCTTCTGTCACTCTCTTGAAAACTGATATTGACCTGCCATTTTCATCTTTATGTTGTGAGAATGAGGATGGGACCCCATCCAGGTGAGCCACTGTGTGAACAAAGGATAGCCATGTTGGTGGGGACATAGATGGAGAGGTCTCTTGACTCCCAAGAGCAGAGAGAAGACTCCTCAGGAAGCAGCAGTGAGAGTTTCATGGGATATTGGTAGTGGAGAGGCAGTGTATACGGTGATTACTCAGTGGGGCTTTTGAGCCAGATGGCCAGGTTTGTGCCCATCTCCTCTGTTGCTGTTAATGGGTCTTGGGCAAATAAGTCCACCTCTCTGTGCTTCAGTTTCTTACCTCTGTGTGCCTCAGTTTCTTCACCTGTAAAATGAATACAACAACCGGGCCTACCTCAAAGGGTAGATGAGAGGATCCTGGGAGTTAGTACATGGAAAGCGTTCATATCAGGGCCAGGCACATAGTAGATGTTCAATATGTGGTGCTTGTGGTAGCTAAACGATATTATTCTAGTTCATGATGTCTATCTATCTACTGTTGGTGGATAGAAATGACTGTACAGTGTCCTTCCTTTACTCATCCTCATCTAACAATAGTAGTTAACGTCGCTGGGGAATATCCTGAGGGCTTCACCTTTGTTCTCACTCTCATAGCGAAGCAGAAGTTATTACCCCCATTTTACACTTGAAACTGAGGCTCAACGAAGTCAGGTACCTGAAATCAAACCCAGGTATGTCTGGGCTCTAAATTTATGTTAGTTATCATCCAGCCTTTCCTCTGGTATATCTTTCAGAACACGGGACAGGCCTGGCCCCCAAATTACCAGAGTTCTCTGCAATGTGATGTTGTGTATCTTTTGGACCCATGAAATGTGGTAGTGGTTGATCTTCTGAGACTGTGGCTAGGACCTGCCTCTGCATATTTGGGCTACTTTTTTCTAAGCCTTTCCCATTCCATTCCAACAGAGCCAGGCTGCTCTCTTACCCAGAATCTTCTCCATCCCTGCTTGTGAGTCCTATGTGACATTTCTCCCTAACCTCACCTGCTGCCGATACATCAGTACCATGTGGACTTGTGTGTAAAACTCAGTGACAGGACATTTAAGACCAGAGAGAGAATATACCCACCAAGTGCTGGGTTAAAAGAAAACTTCAGTTATCGTCTTGTCTCTGCCATTGAAAAAGTATGTGACCTGGTATCTTAACTGCCCTGGACATTGTGTTTCTCATCTCTAAAATGAGGATTGAACCAGGAAATGGTATATGGTCCTGTCCAGCGCCACTTTTCTTGTTCAGATTGTTTCATGCGTTTTTCTTGTCTGCCAGTTGGATTGTAAATTCTTTTGAGGGCAAAGATCATTTCTTGTATTCCCCGCCGTGTGCCAATAAATTATCTTATACATGCACTGCATGTTAATGTTAAAAATTTCAGAGAATAAAAAAGTAAAATCACTCTTACCCCAACATCTTGAGATAATCACGGTCATACCTTTGGTATGCAGCCCTCAGAATAATTTTCTGTGCATCTTTATTTATTTGTTATTTATTTATGTACATGTGTACATATGTATGTATGTATTTTTTTATTTTATCATTTTAACTTTTTATTTTGATAAAATATACATAAGATTAAATTTACCACTTTAACCAGTTTTGAGTATATTGGCATTAAGTACGTTCACAGTGTTGTGCTACCATCACTACTCTTTATCTCCATTGTATGGATTATCATTTATTTCTTAACCCTATGAGATAGGCGTTGAGAGGCAGTTCCTTGGATTGCAATTCTACCTCTACCACTGACCAGCTATGATATTGTGATTCATAATATTAAATATATATTTGGTCTTTGTCCGTGTTCCTGGCACATAACTTCCAAAACCCTTGTGATTTCCTAAGTGGTTAGTAATATATGATTTTTATCCCTGAAATTACTTCAGAGCAATGAAGGCAAAATTGGTGTGTTTTGTATCCACACCAGAGTTTATGTTAATGAGGTGACTTTTGTACCCCACCTAAGGATGCAGGCTAATTGCCAGGGGAACCAACCTTGATTAAAGTGTTGGAATTTTCAGTCCTGCCCCCCGATAACCCCTCTTATCCATCTGTCGCCACCCTAGGAGATGAAAGTTGAATCAGTCACCAATGGTCAGTGATTTAATCAATCATGCCTATGTAATGAACCTCCATAAAAACCCAGAAGTGTTCAGAGTTCTTCCAGGTTGGTGAACATGTAGAGAGTCGGAGAGAATGGTGAATCCCGAGAGAGCATGGAAACTGTGCACCCCTTCCCTGTGCCTCTCTTTCATCTGCCAGTTCCTATATCTTCTTTTATAATAAACCAGTAATCTAGTAAGTAAATGTTTTCCTGAGTTCTGTGAGCCACTCTGGCAAATTAATCAAACCTGAGGAGAGGGTTGTAGAAACCTCCAATTTATAGCCAGTCAGTCAGCAGCACAGGTAACAACCTGGACTTGTGATTGACATTGAAAGAGGGCCAGTCTTGTGGGAATCTGACACTATCTTCAGGTGTCAGAATTGAGTTTAACTGTAGGACACTCAGCTGGTGTCCCACAATTGCTTGGTGTGTGGAAAAACCCCACATCTGGTGTCAGAAGTGAAGTAGTGTTGTATTAAGAGTAGAGGAGACATGCAGGAGGAGTGAGTTTTTCCTTCATACCAGTTGTGTGACTTGGATAAATTTCTCTTCGTTTTCTTTTGTGTAAAATGGACACAATAATAGTACCTTCTTCATGGGGTTGTTGTGAAGATAAAATAAAGATATACACTAAAGTTTAATATAAAGCTCTAAGAATAGTACTTAGCCTGAAAAAAGCATTCAATAAATTATAGCTATTTTAATTTCCATTATTACTGTCCTCAAGCTTTAGGGAGCACAGAGTGCCTTATTTACACTAGTCTCTCTCGGTGATTATTGAGGTTGTTTCCATTTCTTTGCTGTTACTAACACCATGATAAATGTCCTTGCATGGGCATTTTTGTTCACTGTTCATTATAAAACAAATATAGTAATTGGAGAGTTAAAGAGTATGCACATTTTAAAGCTTGTAATGTATGTTATCAAGTTGCCAACAGGAAGATAATTCTAATTAACACTCCCACTAATGGCCTTAATACCTCCACACATCTCTTGTAGCAGTTAACTCGGGGCCTGGTTCATACTTCATGCTACTCAATATATATTTGTCATTGGTCAATTGTTCATTAAACAAATGACCTGGAACCTTCAGAACCTAGAATAATATAGAAGCATTTCATGGTAGCCCGTCTACTCCCCACTGCTGCCTTTTTCACCCTGTGTGATGGATGGTCCTGGGTGAGCTGGGATGTTTGTCTCTACAGCTGTCAGTGACGTTCGAAGATGTGGCTGTGCTCTTTACGCGGGATGAGTGGAGAAAGCTGGCTCCTTCACAGAGAAACTTGTACCAAGATGTGATGCTGGAGAACTATAGTAACCTTGTCTCACTGGGTAAGGAAATTTCCCCTGTAGATACAGAATTCAGAAATTGGGATACCTCAGCATCTGATTTCCTGGATAAAAGCCCTGGGTCATTAAAAACTTTAGCTGAGTTTTGCCTTAGCAGTGTACAAACTGGATCTCCATAAATAAACCTGAAAACCTTTTTCTCCCTCGTAGGTATGGAATTGCCCCATGGATGGGACAATCTACAGAGCTGCACATTAGAAATGTGACTGCAGTGACTGCAGGCAACATTTTCCCACTGTGATTGAACTATGATGTGTTTGCTCATCTCTTAACAGAGAGTATCCCTCAACCTTTTTCTCTGACCCAGCACTGGCTTTTTTCAATTCTCTTTTACAGGGGTCAGCAAACTTTTTCTGTAAAGGGCCAGGGAGTAAATATTTTCAGCTTTGTGGGCCACATATAGTCTCTGTAACATATTCCTTTTCTTTTTTTCAACCATTCTTTGCTCAAGGGCCATGCATAGACAGTGGCCTAGATTTGGCCTATGACCCATAGTTTGCTGATTGCTGCCATCTTTCAAAGGGAGT